>NC_057802.1:168881133-169029976 GCF_018294505.1 Triticum aestivum | reverse complement strand
GGCGTGGCGGCCTTATCCTCCCCCGTCGCCGGCGAGGGGGTGCGGCGGGGACGTGCCCCTGTTCCGACCCCGGTCGGGGGAACAGGGAAGGGGAGGGAGCGACCGAGCGAGGTGGGCCAGGCCGGCTGGATGGGCCGGCCGGTGGTGAGTTGGGCCGTCTGGTCCAATAGAGGGGGGGGGGTTCTTTTGTTTTAATTTTCACCTTTTCCTTTTATTTATTTTCTTTTCTGTTTTAATTCAATTTAAATTATTTAGGCATTTCATAAAAATATGTTTTCTTTACTATAATTACCCTTGTAATATTCGGCACCCACCGAACATTTTGTTTCAATTTTGAAAAACTTTTATTGTTAATATTAATTTGAATTTTAATTTTGAAATGGTTTGACCTAACGGTAGATTAGCAATAGTAACTATGGTGACGTGGCACCATTAGCGTGGGATTACTGTAGTTTGATTATCCGGGCGTTACAAGGACTACCTTCTCAATTTAAGCAAATTACCATGCTGTTTTGTAGGAATCTCAAAATAATATAAGTGAAGCATGATAGAACAATAGTTTCTATAAAACAAGACCACCGCCGTGCTCTAAAAGATATAAGTGAAGCACTAGAGCAAAAACTATATAGCCCAAAAGATATAAGTGAAGCACATAGAGTATTCTAATAAATTCCGAATCATGTGTGTCTCTCTCAAAAGGTGTTTACAGCAAGGATGATTGTGGTAAACTAAAAAGAAAAGACTCAAATCATACAAGACGCTCCAAGCAAAACACATATCATGTGGTGAATAAAAATATAGCTCCAAGGAAAGTTACCGATGGACGAAGACGAAATAGGGGATGCCTTCCGGGGCATCCCCAAGCTTTGGCTTTTTGGTGTCCTTAGATTACCTTGGGGTGCCATGGGCATCCCCAAGCTTAGGATCTTGCCACTCCTTGTTCCATAATCCACCAAATCTTTACCCAAAAGTTGAAAACTTCACAACACAAAACTCAACAGAAAATCTCGTGAGCTCCGTTAGCGAAAGAAAACAAAACACTACTTCAAGGTACTGTGTTGAACTCATTCTTTATTTATATTGGTGTTAAACTTACTGTATTCCAACTTCTCTATGGTTTATAAACTATTTTACTAGCCATAGATTCATCAAAATAAGCAAACAACACACGAAAAACAGAATCTGTCAAAAACAGAACAGTTTGTAGTAATCTGTAACTAACGCAAACTTCTGGAACTCTAAAAATTCTGCGAAAATAGGAAGACCTAAATAATTTGTTTATTTATCTGCTTCAGTTGGAATAAATATTATATCACGTTCTGGTAATTTTCAACAATTGTTTTCGTGAACAGAAAGTTTCTGGAATTTTCAGCAAGATCAAATAACTATCATCCAAGAAGATCCTATAGGTTTAACTAGGCACAAACACTAATTAAAACATAAAAACAAATCTAACCAGAGGCTAGATCAAAGGTTTATTCCTAAACAGAAGCAAAAAGCAAAAAAGGTAAAAATAAAATTGGGTTGCCTCCCAACAAGCGCTATCGTTTAACGCCCCTAGCTAGGCATAAAAGCAAGGATAGGTGTAGGTATTGCCATGTTTGGTAGGCAATCCATAAGTGGCTCTCATAATAGATTCATAAGGTAATTTAATCTTCTTTCTAGGGAATTTTTCCATGCCTTTCCTTAACGGAAATTGGAATCTAATATTCCCTTCCTTCATGTCAATAATTGCACCAATCGTTCTAAGGAAAGGTCTACCAAGAATAATAGGACATGAAGGATTGCAATCTATATCAAGAACAATAAAATCTACGGGCACATAGTTACTATTTGAAACAATAAGAACATCATTAGTTCTTCCCATAGGTTTCTTAATAGTGGAATCCACAAGGTGTAAGTTTAAAGAGCAATCATCAAATTCGCGGAAACCTAACAAATCACACAAAGTTTTTGGAATCGTGGAAACACTAGCACCCAAATCACACGAAGCATAGCATTCATGATTTTTAATTTTAATTTTAATAGTAGGTTCCCACTCATCATAAAGTTTTCTAGGGATAGAAACTTCCAACTCAAGTTTTTCTTCATAAGATTGCATTAAAGCATCAACGATATGTTTAGTAAAAGCTTTATTTTGGCTATAAGCATGAGGAGAATTTAGCACGGATTGCAGCAAGGAAATACAATCTATCAAAGAGCAATTACCATAATTAAATTCCTTGAAATCCAAAATAGTGGGTTCATCGATATCTAAAGTTTTGACCTCTTCAATCCCACTTTTACCAAATTTTGCATCAAGATCTAAAAACTCCGATTTTTTGGGACGCCTTCTAACTAAAGTTGACTCATCTCCAGTCCCATCATTATCAAGATTCATATTGCAAAACAAAGATTTAATAGGGGACACATCAATAACTTTTAGATCTTCATCTTTATTCTCACAAAAATTAGAAGAACACGCTTTCACAAAGCAATCTTTCTTAGCACGCATCCTAGCGGTTCTTTCTTTGCACTCATCAATGGAAATTCTCATGGCTTTGAGGGACTCATTGATATCATGCTTAGGTGGAATAGATCTAAGTTTCAAAGAATCAACATCAAGAGAAATTCTATCAACGTTCCTAGCCAATTCATCAACCTTAAGCAATTTTTCTTCAAGCAAAGCGTTGAAATTCTTTTGCGAATTCATAAACTCCTTAACACTAGTCTCAAATTCAGAGGGCATCTTATTAAAATTTCCATAAGAATTGTTGTAGGAATTACCATACTTATTAGAGGAATTACTAGGGAAGGGCCTAGGATTAAAGTTTCCTCTAGACGCATGTTACCAAAATTATTCCTACCAACAAAATTCACATCCATAGATTCATTATTATTCTCAATCAAAGTAGACAAAGGCATATCATTAGGATCAGAAGAAACACTTTTAGTAGCAAATAATTTCATAAGTTCATCCATCTTTCCACTCAAAACATTAATTTCTTCTATCGCATGCACTTTTTTATTAGTAGATCTTTCGGTGTGCCATTGAGAATAATTAACCATAATATTATCTAGGAGTTTAGTAGCTTCTCCTAAAGTGATTTCCATAAAAGTGCCTCCCGCGGCCGAATCTAAAAGATTTCTAGAAGCAAAATTCAATACGGCATAAAAAATTTGTATAATCATCCACAAATTCAAACCATGAGTAGGGCAATTACCTATCATTAATTTCATCCTCTCCCAAGCTTGTGCAACATGTTCATGATCAAGTTGCTTAAAATTCATGATATCGTTTCTAAGAGAGATGATTTTAGCGGGAGGAAAATACTTAGAGATAAAAGCATCTTTGCACTTATTCCATGAATCAATACTATTTTTAGGCAAAGACGAAAACCAAGCTTTAGCACGATCTCTAAGCGAAAAAGTAAATAGCTTCAATTTAACAATATCATTGTCCACATCTTTCTTCTTTTGCATATCACACAAATCAACGAAGCTATTTAGATGGGTAGCGGCATCTTCACTAGGAAGGCCAGCGAATTAATCTTTCATGACAAGATTCAACAAAGCAGCATTAATTTCACAAGATTCAGCATCGGTAAGAGGAGCAATTGGAGTGCTAAGAAAATCATTGTTGTTGGTATTGGTAAAGTCACACAATTTAGTATTATCTTGAGCCATCGTGACAAGCAAGCAAGCCAACAAAAAAGCAAACAAGAAGCGAGCGAAAAAGAGGCGAAGGGAAAGAAAGGGCGAATAAAACGGCAAGGGTGAAGCGGGGGAGAGGAAAACAAGAGGCAAATGGCAAATAATGTAATGCGAGGGATAAGAGTTTGTGATGGATACTTGGTATGTCTTGACTTTTGCGTAGACTCCCCGGCAACGGCGCCAGAAATCCTTCTTGCTACCTCTTGAGCACTGCGTTGGTTTTCCCTTGAAGAGGAAAGGGTGATGCAGTAAAGTAGCGTAAGTATTTCCCTCAGTTTTTGAGAACCAAGGTATCAATCCAGTAGGAGACCACGCTCGAGTCCCACGCACCTACACAAACAAATAAGAACCTCGGAACCGACGCGATAAAGGTGTTGTCAATCCCTTCACGGTCACTTACGAGAGTGAGATCTGATAGATATGATAAGATAATATTTTTGGTATTTTTATGATAAAGAGAAATAAAGATGCAAAATAAAATAAACGGCAATAGAAATAGCTAAGTGTTGGAAGATTAATATTGTGGAAAATAGACCCGGGGGCCATAGGTTTCACTAGTGGCTTCTCTAAAGAGCATAAGTATTACGGTGGGTGAACAAATTACTGTCGAGCAATTGATAGAATTGAGCATAGTTATGAGAATATCTAGGTATGATCATGTATATAGGCATCACGTCCGCGACGAGTAGACCGAAACGATTCTGCATCTACTACTATTACTCCACACATCGACCGCTATCCAGCATGCATCTAGAGTATTAAGTTCATAAGAACAGAGTAATGCTTTAAGCAAGATGACATGATGTAGAGGGATAAACTCACGCAATATAATATAAACCCCATCTTTTTATCCTCGATGGCAACAATGCAATACGTGCCTTGCTGCCCCTGCTGTCACTGGGAAAGGACACCGCAAGATTGAACCCAAAGCTAAGCACTTCTCCCATTGCAAGAAAGATCAATCTAGTAGGCCAAACCAAACTGATAATTCGAAGAGACTTGCAAAGATAACCAATCATACATAAAAGAATTCAGAGGAGGTTCAAATATTGTTCATAGATAAACTTGATCATAACCCCACAATTCATCGGTCTTGACAAACACACCGCAAAAGAAGAGTTACATCAAATAGATCTCCAATAGAATCGAGGAGAACTTTGTATTGAGATCCAAAGAGAGAGAAGAAGCCATCTAGCTAATAACTATGGACCCGAAGGTCTAAGGTAAACTACTCACACATCATCGGAGAGGCTATGGTGTTGATGTAGAAGCCCTCCGTGATCAATGCCCCCTCCGGCAGGACGCTGGAAAAGGCCCCAAGATGGGATCTCACGGGTACAGAAGGTTGCGGCGGTGGAATTAGGTTTTCGTGGGCGCTTCTGATGGTTTGGGGGTACGTAGGTATATATAGGAGGAAGAAGTGTTGGGGATCATAGCAGAATTTGAAAATTTTCTACGCATCACCAAGATCCATCTATGGAGTTTACTAGCAACGAGAAGGAAGGAGTGCATCTACATACCCTTGTAGATCGTGAGCGGAAGCGTTCAAGTAAACGGGGTTGATGGAGTCGTACTCGTCGTGATCGAAATCACCGATGACCGAGCGCCGAACGGACGGCACCTCCGCGTTCAACACACGTACGGAGCAGCGACGTCTCCTCCTTCTCGATCTAGCGAGGGGGAAGGAGAGGTTGATGGAGATCCAGCAGCACGACGGCGTGGTGGTGGACGTAGCGGGGATCCCGGCAGGGCTTCGCCAAGCGCAAGCGGGAGAGAGAGGTGTCACGGGAGGGAGAGGGAGGTGACAGGGGCTGTGGTGCGGCTGCCCTCCCTTCCCCCCACTATTTATAGGGGCCCTGGGGGGGGGGGGCGCCGGCCCCCTGGAGATCCCATCTGAGGGGGGGGGGCGGCCAAGGGGGTGGCTTGCCCCCCAAGCCAAGTGGGGCGCCCCCCCACCCCCAGGGTTTCCAACCCTAGGCGCAGGGAAGGCCCATGGGGGGTGCACCAGCCCACCAGTGGCTGGTTCCCTCCCCACTTCAGCCCATGGGGCCCTCCGAGATAGGTGGCCCCACCCGGTGGACCCCCGGGACCCTTCCGGTGGTCCCGGTACAATACCGATAACCCCCGAAACTTTCCCGGTGGCCGAAACTGGACTTCCTATATATAATTCTTCACCTCCGGACCATTCCGGAACTCCTCGTGACGTCCGGGATCTCATCCGAGACTCCGAACAACTTTCGGTTTTCCGCATACTAATATCTCTACAACCCTAGCGTCACCGAACCTTAATTGTGTAGACCCTACGGGTTCGGGAGACATGCAGACATGACCGAGACGCCTCTCCGGTCAATAACCAACAGCGGGATCTGCATACCCATGTTGGCTCCCACATGTTCCACGATGATCTCATCGGATGAACCACGATGTCGAGGATTCAATCAATCCCGTATACAATTCCCTTTGTCAATCGGTACGTTACTTGCCCGAGATTCGATTGTCGGTATCCCAATACCTCGTTCAATCTCGTTACCGGCAAGTCACTTTACTCGTACCGTAATGCATGATCCCGTGACCAGACACTTGGTCATATTGAGCTCATTATGATGATGCACTACCGAGTGGGCCCAGAGATACCTCTCCGTCATACGGAGTGACAAATCCCAGTCTCGATCCGTGCCAACCCAACAGATACTTTCGGAGATACCCGTAGTGCACCTTTATAGTCACCCAGTTACGTTGTGACGTTTGGTAGACCCAAAGCACTCCTACGGCATCCGGGAGTTGCACGATCTCATGGTCTAAGGAAATGATACTTGACATTGGAAAAGCTCTAGCAAACGAACCACACGATCTTTGTGCTATGCTTAGGATTGGGTCTTGTCCATCACATCATTCTCCTAATGATGTGATCCCGTTATCAATGACATCCAATGTCCATAGTCAGGAAACCATGACTATCTGTTGATCAACGAGCTAGTCAACTAGAGGCTCACTAGGGACATGTCGTGGTCTATGTATTCACACATGTATTACGATTTCCGGATAACACAATTATAGCATGAACAATAGACAATTATCATGAACAAGGAAATATAATAATAACCATTTTATTATTGCCTCTAGGGCATATTTCCAACAGTCTCCCACTTGCACTAGAGTCAATAATCCAGTTACATTGTGATGAATCGAACACCCATAGAGTTCTGGTGTTGATCATGTTTTGCTCTAGGGAGAGGTTTAGTCAACGGATCTGCTACATTCAGGTCCGTATGTACTTTACAAATATCTATGTCTCCATTTTGAACACTTTCACGAATGGAGTTGAAGCGACGCTTGATATGCCTGGTCTTCCTGTGAAACCTGGGCTCCTTGGCAAGGGCAATAGCTCCAGTGTTGTCACAGAAGAGAGTCATCGGGCTCGACGCATTGGGAATCACCCCTAGGTCGGTAATGAACTCCTTCATCCAGATTGCTTCTTGCGCTGCCTCTGAGGCCGCCATGTACTCCGCTTCACATGTAGATCCCGCCACGACGCTTTGCTTGCAACTGCACCAGCTTACTGCCCCTCCATTCAAAATATACACGTATTCGGTTTGTGACTTCGAGTCATCCAGATCTGTGTCGAAGCTAGCGTCGACATAACCCTTTACGACGAGCTCTTCGTCACCTCCATAAACGAGAAACATACCCTTAGTCCTCTTCAGGTACTTCAGGATATTCTTGATCGCTGTCTAGTGTTCCATGCCGGGATTACTTTGGTACCTTCCTACCAAACTTACGGCAAGGTTTACATCAGGTCTGGTACACAGCATGGCATACATAATAGACCCTATGGCCGAGGCATAGGGGATGACACTCATCTTTTCTCTATCTTCTGCCGTGGTCGGGCATTGAGCCGTGCTCAATTACACACCTTGCAATACAGGCAAGAACCCCTTCTTGGACTGATCCATATTGAACTTCTTCAATATCTTGTCAAGGTACGTACTCTGTGAAAGACCAATGAGGCGTATTGATCTATCTCTATAGATCTTGATGCCTAATATATAAGCAGCTTCTCCAAGGTCCTTCATTGAAAAACACTTATTCAAATAGGCCTTTATACTTTCCAAGAATTCTATATCATTTCCCATCAATAGTATGTCATCCACATATAATATGAGAAATGCTACAGAGCTCCCACTCACTTTCTTGTAAACACAGGCTTCTCCATAAGTCTGTGTAAACCCAAACGCTTTGATCATCTCATCAAATCGAATGTTCCAACTCCGAGATGCTTGCACCAGCCCATAGATGGAGCGCTGGAGCTTGCATACCTTGTTAGCATTCTTAGGATCGACAAAACCTTCCGGCTGCATCATATACAATTCTTCCTTAAGAAAGCCGTTAAGGAATGCCGTTTTGACGTCCATTTGCCATATCTCGTAATCATAGAATGCGGCAATTGCTAACATGATTCGGACGGACTTCAGCTTCGCTACAGGTGAGAAAGTCTCATCGTAGTCAACCCCTTGAACTTGTCGATAACCCTTAGCGACAAGTCGAGCTTTATAGATGGTAACATTACCATCCGCGTCTGTCTTCTTCTTAAAGATCCATTTATTTTCTATGGCTCGCCGATCATCGGGCAAGTCAGTCAAAGTCCATACTTCGTTTTCATACATGGATCCTATCTCGGATTGCATGGCTTCAAGCCATTTGTTGGAATCCGGGCCCGCCATCGCTTCTTCATAGTTCGAAGGTTCACCGTTGTCTAACAACATGATTTCCAGGACAGGGTTGCCGTACCACTCTGGCGCGGAACGTGTCCTTGTGGACCTACGAAGTTCAGCAGTAACTTGGTCCGAAGCTTCATGATCATCATCATTAACTTCCTCCCTAGTCGGTGTAGGCACCACAGGAACATCTTCCCGCGCTGCGCTACTTTCCGGTTCGGAAGGGGTGACTATCACCTCATCAAGTTCCACTTTCCTCCCACTCACTTCTTTCGAGAGAAACTCTTTCTCCAGAAAGGACCCGTTCTTGGCAACAAAGATCTTGCCTTCGGATCTGAGGTAGAAGGTATACCCAATAGTTTCCTTGGGGTATCCTATGAAGACGCATTTCTCCGACTTGGGTTCGAGCTTTTCAGGTTGAAGTTTCTTGACATAAGCATCGCATCCCCAAACTTTTAGAAACGACAGCTTAGGTTTCTTCCCAAACCATAATTCATACGGTGTCGTCTCAACGGATTTTGACGGAGCCCTATTTAAAGTGAATGCGGCAGTCTCTAAAGCATAGCCCCAAAATGAGAGCGGTAGATCGGTAAGAGACATCATAGAACGCACCATATCCAATAGAGTGCGATTACGACGTTCGGACACACCATTTCGCTGAGGTGTTCCAGGCGGCATGAGTTGTGGAACGATTCCACATTTCCTTAAGTGCGTACCAAATTCGTGACTTAAATATTCTCCCCCACGATCTGATCGTAAGAACTTTATTTTCCTATCACGTTGAATCTCAACCTCACTCTGAAATTCCTTGAACTTTTCAAAGGTTTCAGACTTGTGTTTCATTAGGTAGACATACCCATATCTACTTAAGTCATCAGTGAGAGTGAGAACATAACAATAGCCACCGCGAGCCTCAACACTCATTGGACCGCAGACATCAGTATGTATGATTTCCAATAAGTTGGTTGCTCGCTCCATTGTTCCGGAGAACGGAGTCTTGGTCATCTTACCCATGAGGCATGGTTCGCACGTGTCAAATGATTCGTAATCAAGAGACTCCAAAAATCCATCTGCATGGAGCTTCTTCATGCGTTTGACACCAATGTGACCAAGGCGACAGTGCCACAAGTATGTGGGACTATCGTTATCAACTTTACATCTTTTGGTATTCACACTATGAATATGTGTAACATCACGTTCGAGATTCATTAAGAATAAACCATTGACCAGCGGGGCATGACCATAAAACATATCTATCATATAAATAGAACAACCATTATTCTCGGATTTAAATGAGTAGCCATCTCGAATTAAATGAGATCTTGATACAATGTTCATGCTCAAAGCTGGCACTAAATAACAATTATTGAGGTTTAAAACTAATCCCGTAGGTAAATGTAGAGGCAGCGTGCCGACGGCGATCACATCGACCCTGGAACCGTTCCCGACGCGCATCGTCACCTCGTCCTTCGCCAGTCTCTGCTTATTCCGCAGCTCCTGTTTTGAGTTACAAATATGAGCAACCGCACCGGTATCAAATACCCAGGAGCTACTTCGAGTACTGGTAAGGTACAGATTAATTACATGTATATCACATATACCTTTGGTGTTGCCGGCCTTCTTGTCCGCTAAGTATTTGGGGCAGTTCCGCTTCCAGTGACCACTTCCCTTGCAATAAAAGCACTCAGTCGCAGGCTTGGGTCCATTCTTTGACTTCTTCCCGGCAACTGGCTTACCGGGCGTGGCAACTCCCTTGCCGTCCTTCTTGAAGTTCTTCTTACCCTTGCCTTTCTTGAACTTAGTGGTTTTATTCACCATCAACACTTGACGTTCCTTTTTGATCTCCACCTCCGCTGGTTTCAACATTGAATATACCTCAGGAATGGTCTTTTCCATCCCCTGCATATTGAAGTTCATCACAAAGCTCTTGTAGCTTGGTGGAAGCGACTGAAGGATTCTGTCAATGACTGTGTCATCCGGGAGATTAACTCCCAGCTGAGACAAGCGGTTGTGTAACCCAGACATTCTGAGTATGTGCTCACTGACAGAACTATTTTCCTCCATTTTACAACTGAAGAACTTGTCGGAGACTTCATATCTCTCGACCCGGGCATGAGCTTGGAAAACCATTTTCAGCTCTTCAAACATCTCATATGCTCCATGTTTCTCAAAACGCTTTTGGAGCCCCGGTTCTAAGCTGTAAAGCATGCCGCACTGAACGAGGGAGTAATCATCAGCATAGTTAGGGGGAACACTTTCTTGAAATTATTATAAGGGATCATCTTACTTACTACCGTTGTTCTAAGCAAATAAGATGTAAAACATGATAAACATCACATGCAATCGAATAGTGACATGATATGGCCAATATCATTTTGCTCCTTTGATCTCCATCATCGTGTCTTCATGAAGTTGTCACGCCAACGATTACTTCTACTTCTATGGCTAACGTGTTTAGCAATAAAGTAAAGTAATTTACATGGCGTTATTCAATGACACGCAGGTCATACAAAAAATAAAGACAACTCCTATGGCTCCTGCCGGTTGTCATACTCATCGACATGCAAGTCGTGATTCCTATTACAAGAACATGATCAATCTCATACATCACATATATCTCATTCATCACATCCTTTTGGCCATATCACATCACAAGGCACATGCTGCAAAAACAAGTTAGACGTCCTCTAATTGTTGTTGCAAGTTTTTTACGTGGCTTCTATAGGTTTCTAGCAAGAACGTTTCTTACCTACGTAAAACCACAACATGATATGCCAATTTCTATTTACCCTTCATAAGGACCCTTTTCATCGAATCCGTTCCGACTAAAGTGGGAGAGACAGACACCCGCTAGCCACCTTATGCAACTAGTGCATGTCAGTCGGTGGAAACTGTCTCACGTAAGCGTACGTGTAAGGTCGGTCCGGGCCGCTTCATCCCACAATACCGCCGAAACAAGATAAGACTAGTAGTGGCAAGAAAAATTGACAACATCTACGCCCACAACTGCTTTGTGTTCTACTCGTGCATAGTAACTACGCATAGGCTTGGCTCATGATGCCACTGTTGGGGATCGTAGCAGAATTTTAAAATTTTCTACGCATCACCAAGATCCATCTATGGAGTTTACTAGCAACGAGAAGGAAGGAGTGCATCTACATACCCTTGTAGTCCGCGAGCGGAAGCGTTCAAGTGAACGGGGTTGATGGAGTCGTACTCGTCGTGATCCAAATCACCGATGACCGAGCGCCGAACGGACGGCACCTCCGCGTTCAACACACGTACGGAGCAGCGACGTCTCCTCCTTCTTGATCCAGCAAGGGGGAAGGAGAGGTTGATGGAGATCCAGCAGCACGACGGCGTGGTGGTGGAAGTAGCGGGGATCCCGGCAGGGCTTTGCCAAGCGCAAGCGGGAGAGAGAGGTGTCACGGGAGGGAGAGGGAGGTGACAGGGGCTGTGGTGCGGCTGCCCTCCCTCCCCCCCACTATTTATAGGGGCCCTGAGGGGGGCGCCGGCCCCCTGGAGATCCCATCTGAGGGGGGGGCGGCCAAGGGGGTGGCTTGCCCCCCAAGCCAAGTGGGGCGCCCCCCACCCCCAGGGTTTCCAACCCTAGGCGCAGGGGAGGCCCATGGGGGGCGCACCAGCCCACCAGTGGCTGGTTCCCTCCCCACTTCAGCCCATGGGGCCCTCCGGGATAGGTGGCCCCACCCGGTGGACCCCCGGGACCCTTCCGGTGGTCCCGATACAATACCGATAACCCCTGAAACTTTCCCGGTGGCCGAAACTGGACTTCCTATATATAATTCTTCACCTCCGGACCATTCCGGAACTCCTCGTGACATCCGGGATCTCATCCGGTACTCCGAACAACTTTCGGGTTTCCGCATACTAATATCTCTACAACCCTAGCGTCACCGAACCTTAAGTGTGTAGACCCTACGGGTTCGGGAGACATGCAGACATGACCGAGACGCCTCTCCGGTCAATAACCAACAGCGGGATCTGGATACCCATGTTGGCTCCCACATGTTCCACGATGATCTCATCGGATGAACCACGATGTCGAGGATTCAATCAATCCCGTATACAATTCCCTTTGTCAATCGGTACGTTACTTGCCCGAGATTCGATCGTCGGTATCCCAATACCTCGTTCAATCTCGTTACCGGCAAGTCACTTTACTCGTACCGTAATGCATGATCCCGTGACCAGACACTTGGTCACATTGAGCTCATTATGATGATGCACTACCGAGTGGGCCCAGAGATGCCTCTCCGTCATACGGAGTGACAAATCCCAGTCTTGATCCGTGCCAACCCAACAGATACTTTCGGAGATACCCGTAGTGCACCTTTATAGTCACCCAGTTACGTTGTGACGTTTGGTACACCCAAAGCACTCCTATGGCATCCGGGAGTTGCATGATCTCATGGTCTAAGGAAATGATACTTGACATTGGAAAAGCTCTAGCAAACGAACTACACGATCTTTGTGCTATGCTTAGGATTGGGTCTTGTCCATCACATCATTCTCCTAATGATGTGATCCCGTTATCAATGACATCCAATGTCCATAGTCAGGAAACCATGACTATCTGTTGATCAACGAGCTAGTCAACTAGAGGCTCACTAGGGACATGTTGTGGTCTATGTATTCACAGATGTATTACGATTTCCGGATAACACAATTATAGCATGAACAATAGACAATTATCATGAACAAGGAAATATAATAATAACCATTTTATTATTACCTCTAGGGCATATTTCCAACAAGAAGTAGGACGGTGGAGCAACGAGGGGCCCATGAGGGTGGAGGGCGCGCCCAGGTGGGTAGGCGCGCCCCCCTACCTCGTGGCTTCCTCGTCTGTTGCTTGACGTCCACTCCAAGTCCTCTTGATCACGTTTGTTCCAAAAATCACGTTCCCGAAGGTTTCATTCCATTTGGACTCCGTTTGATATTCCTTTTCTCTGAAATACTGAAATAGGCAAAAAAACAGCAATTTGGGCTGGGCCTCCGGTTAATAGGTTAGTCCCAAAAATAATATAAAAGTGTATAATAAAGCCCATTAAACATCCAAAACAGAATATAATATAGCATGGAACAATAAAAAATTATAGATATGTTGGAGACGTATCACTCCCGTAGAGCATGAAGATGACTTGGATGTCTATGCCAAGAATAAGAAAGACCACAACTCTATGGCCAACATGTACAAAGAGATCCCAGACAAAGCATTGGAAATACACAAGTTTGGATCTGTTCATTACTTGTTGTCTGGTCTAGCTACAATCAACACTATTTTGAGGCATACATTGTTGCCCAAATCTGGAAATCACAAGATGATCAGAGGCCATTCAATCAACTTGCTACAGATATTTGATGTGCCTCAGAAATTCAAAGTTATGAGCCTGATTGTTGAAACAATCAAGAGGATAGCTGCAGATCAGAAGAGATCTTGTGAGTATGCTCCACATATTCAGGTGCTCATCAACTCCAAGATGGGCACATGCACTTATCTTTTGGACAAGGAGCATCTACCTTTGAGACCAGAATTCGAGGACAACACTGTTGTGATGAATGAGGAAGATCCCACATCTGTGCAAGCACAAGAAAAGAGAGAAAATGCAAAGGTTGAGAAGGCTGCAAAGATGCCAAGTGTTGAAGAGGCATCTCAAGTATTTCTGAAGAGCAAACAAGATCAACTTGCTTATCTGATTCAAGCAACCTTGAGGATTGAGAAGGGCTTGGCCACCCTGACTCAAAATCAGGAGAGCTTGGAGAGGATCATTGAGACAAAATTCTATGGTCTTGATCTGAAAGTGACTGAGGTGCAGACAACTGCTGAGCAGCTCCAGGAGGAAGCAGAGGAGAGGAAAGGGCAGGCTACCACAGATGCCTTTTAGAGAGTGCCTAGAGGTCAGAGCTCTGCTGCAGTGCCCATGGCTGACCCTAGAGTTACTACATCAGCACCAACAGCTACAGCTTCAGTGCCACCTCCAGTTGCCACTCCACCAGCTCCAACAACATCTACAGATGCCTTCGTCCTTGGAGTCCTCTCAACACCACCTCCCGAAGATCAAGCCTAGAGAGATGCATAGCACTGTGCATTTTCAAACTTTTTGGTAACTTGTTGCCAAAGGGGGAGAAATGTATAGATCATAGGCTTCGAGAGAGAGTGTTGTTGCTTCTTTGGTCTCTTGCTACTTGGTTGATACTTTTGTGTGTGCTTGGTTAATACTCTTTATGTCTGTGTGTGAGATACTTGTATGATCATGTGTTTGATCATATCCTACTTTAATGCTTGCTTGGATGATACTATCTTTTATGTCTCATATATGATCATTCACTTTGCTTGATGATGAGTGCATGTTCTTAAATTTCTATCATTTTGAGCGCTCCACCAAGATGTATGTGACATGGAAGAGTAACCCATGATCCTAATTGATTGTGCATTTGCATTCAAAAGCAAATTTTAAATAACGCACAAATTTAGGGGGAGCTCTTACTTATCACATACTTCTCAAAGCGACGATGCATTTCAATCTTATTATCATTTGTCGAAGCTTTGATCTATATGTTGTCATCAATTACCAGAAAGGGGGAGATTGAAAGTGCAACTATTCCTGGGTGGTTTAGGTAATTCTTAACAACACATAGCTCATTGAACTAATACTCTTTCAAGATGATCATTTTAGAAAGTTCAATGATTGGCATGGCATGGACTAGGAATGTGGACCCCTCAAAATGCTAAGGACACATATTAGCTAAAGCTCAAGACTCTACATTTTCATTTTAGTGATCCAAGATCACATTGAGTCAATAGGAAAAGCCAATACTATTAAAAGGGGATGAGGTGTTGCTTAATGGCTTGCTTGCTCAAAATGCTTAGTGATATGCTCCAAAAGCCCTCAACCACTTTCTCATATCCACATATGTCCCAAACCAAAAGTCAAACTCGGCCCTACTGATTTGATGTATCCGGTGCCACCGAGTTCATTTGACATAGCCATTACCAAAAACCCTAGTCAGTTCGGTCTCACCGATAGTGAAAGGATTGAGAAGAGGAGTCTAGAGGGGGGTGAATAGACTCTTAGCAAAGAAAAGTTGCAATTTTTAGTTTCTTCATGTTAAGGTGGAATTTTAGCACATGTTTAAACATTCACAATACATATCAAGCATGCATGACAAGAGTATATGAGCAGCGGAAAGTAAAGCATGCAATTTGCAAGAATGTAAAGGGATGGGATTGGAGTGTGCAAATGCAATTGGAGATACGGAGATTTTTGGCGTGGTTCCGATAGGTGGTGCTATCGTACATCCACATTGATGGAGACTTCAACCCACGAAGGGTAACGGTTGCGTGAGTCCACGGAGGGCTCCACCCACGAAGGGTCCACGAAGAAGCAACCTTGTCTATCCCACCACGGCCATCACCCATGAAGGACTTGCCTCACTAGGGTAGATCTTCACGAAGTAGGCGATCTCCTTGCCTGTACAAACTCCTTGGTTCAACTCCACAATCTTGACGGAGGCTCCCAAGTGACACCTAACCAATCTAGGAGACACCACTCCCCAAAAGGTAATAGATGATGTGTTGATGATGAACTCCTTGCTCTTGTGCTTCAAATGATAGTCTCCCCAACTCTCAACTCTCTCTCTCACAGATTTGGATTTGGTGGAAAGATGATTTGAGTGGAAATCAAGTTGGAGAAGGCTAGAGATCAAGATTTATGTGGTTGGAATGGAATATCTTGACCTCAACACATGAGTAGGTGGTTCTCGCTTAGAAAATGTATGTTGGAAGTATAGGCATGTTCTGATGGCTCTCTCCACGAATGAAGAGTGGGTGGAGGGGTATATATAGCCTCTACACAAAATCTAACCATTACACAGAAATCACCAAACTCGGTGGGACCGAATCAGAAAACTCGGTCGGACCGATTCAGTTCATAATGTGATCGTTAGGCATTTCGGTGGGACCGATATGATCAACTCGGTGGGACCGATGTGGTAGAGTTAGGGTAAAACCTCATCTCGGTTTGACCGATTACACAAACTCAGTGGGACCGATTTTGGTAATAAGCTAACCAGAGAGTTGGTCAGGCAAACTCGGTGAGACCGATTACAAATCTCGGTAAGACCGAAATTATTGCAACAGACAACAGAGAGTTTGCAAACCCATCTCGGTGAGACCGAGATCCCTATCGGTGAGACCGAAGTGACTAGGGTTTGTGGCAGTGGCTATGTCAAGTGAACTCGGTGGCGCCGGATAGACTGTTTTGGTGGGGCCGAGTTTGACTTTTGGTTTGGGACATATGTGGATATGAGAAGGTGGTTGAGGGCTTTGGAGCGTATCACTAACCACTTTGAGCAAGCAAGCCATTAAGCAACACCTCATCCCCTTTTAATAGTATTGGGTTTCCTATGGACTCAGTGTGATCTTGGATCACTAAAAGTAAAATGTAGAGTCTTGAGATTTTGAGCTTGAGCCAATCCTTTGTCCTTAGCACCTTGAAGGGGTTCCACATCCTCTTGTCCATGCCACTCCATGTGTTGAACTTGTCTGAAATATTCTAGATAAAAAATTAGTCCAACAGGAGATATGTTGACATTAATTACCAAAACCACCCAGGGAGCACTTGTGCTTTTAGATAGGGATCTCGGTCTCACCGAGATGGGATTGCAAACTCTTTGTTTCCCTTCGTAACGTTTTGGTCTAATCGAGATGAGTGATCGGTCTCATCGAGTTCGCAATGCAAACTCTCTGTTTCCTTTTCGTAACGTTTCGGTCTCACCGAAATGAGTGAATCGGTCCCACCGAGTTTGCCTGAGCAACTCTCTGTTTGCCTGTTACAGAAACCGGTCCCACCGAGTTTATGTGATCAGTCTCACCGAGATTACGTTATGCCCTAACCCTAATGAAATCGGTCCCACCGAGTTGACATGTCGGTCCCATCGAAAATCCTAACGTTCACATTTTGAACTAAATCGGTCCGACCGAGTTTCATGATTCGGTCCCACCGAGTTTGGTAAATTGTGTGTAACGGTTAGATTTTGTGTGGAGGCTATATATACCCCTCCACCCACTCTTCATTCATGGAGAGATCCATTAGAACGTGCCTACACTTCCAGCATATATATTTTCTGAGAGAACCACCTACTCATGTGTTGAGACCAAGATATTCCATTCCAACCACAAGAATCTTGATCTCTAGCCTTCCCCAAGTTGCTTTCCACTCAAATCATCTTTCCACCAAATCCAAATCTGTGAGAGAGAGTTGAGTGTTGGGGAGACTATCATTTGAAGCACAAGAGCAAGGAGTTCATCATCAACACACCATCTATTACCTTTTGGAGAGTGGTGTCTCCTAGATTGGTTAGGTGTCACTTGGGAGCCTCCGTCAAGATCGTGGAGTTGAACCAAGGAGTTTGTACGGGCAAGGAGATCGCCTACTTCATGAAGATCTACCCTAGTGAGGCAAGTCCTTCGTGGGCGATGGCCATGGTGGGATAGACAAGGTTGCTTCTTCATGGACCCTTCATGGTTGGAGCCCTCCGTGGACTCGCGCAACCGTTACTCTTCGTGGGTTGAAGTCTCCATCAACGTCGATGTACGATAGCACCACCTATCGGAACCACGCCAAAAATCTCCGTGTCTAGATTGTGTTTGCTCCCTCCAAACTCCTCCCTTTACCTTCATGTGCAATGATTTAGATCCACTGCTATACTCTGAGAATTGCATGTGTAGGTTGATTGCTTGACTTGTGCTAAGTTGATAAAATCTGCCAAGACTTAAAATTAGGAAAAGAATAGATTTTTATTTTGCAAGTAGTCTAATCACCCCCCTCTAGACATACTTTCGATCCTACAAATGGAGCGAGCAACAGACTTGTTGGAAATAATACATACCGATGTATGCCAGTATGCGGTCCGATGAGTGTTGAGGCTCGCGGCGGGTATCGTTATTTTCTGACCTTCACAGATGATTTGAGCAGATATGGGTATATCTACTTGATGAAACATAAGTCTGAAACATTTGAAAAGTTCAAAGAATTTCAGAGTGAAGTGGAAAATCATCGTAACAAGAAAATAAAGTTTCTACGATCTCGTCGTGGAGGTGAATATTTGAGTTACGAGTTTGGTCTTCATTTGAAACAATGCGGAATAGTTTCACAACTCATGCCACCCGTAACACCACAGCGTAATGGTGTGTCCGAACGTCGTAACCGCACTTTATTAGATATGGTGCGATCTATGATGTCTCTTACTGATTTACTGCTATCGTTTTGGGGTTATGCTTTAGAGACGGCTGCATTCACGTTAAATAGGGCACCATCTAAATCTGTTGAGACGACACCATATGAACTGTGGTTTGGCAAGAAACCCAAGTTGTCGTTTCTTAAAGTTTGGGGCTGCGATGCTTACGTGAAAAAGCTTCAACCTGATAATCTCGAACCCAAATCGGAGAAATGTGTCTTCATAGGATACCCAAAGGAGACTGTTGGGTACACCTTCTATCACAGATCCGAAGGCAAGATATTCGTTGCTAAGAATGGATCCTTTCTAGATAAGGAGTTTCTCTTGAAAGAAGTGAGTGGGAGGAAAGTAGAACTTGATGAGGTAAATGTACCTGCTCCCTTATTGGAAACTAGTTCATCGCAGAAATCAGTTCCAGTGATTCCTACACCAATTAGTGAGGAAGCTAATGATAATGATCATGAAACTTCTGATCAAGTTACTACCGAACCTCGTAGGTCAACCAGAGTAAGATCCGCACCAGAGTGGTACGGTAATCCTATTCTGTAGGTCATGTTACTTGACCATGACGAACCTACGAACTATGAGGAAGCAACGATGAGCCCAGATTCCGCGAAATGGCTTGAGGCCATGAAATCTGAGATGGGATCCATGTATGAGAACAAAGTGTGGACTTTGGTTGACTTGCTCGATGATCGGCAAGCCATGGAAAATAAATGGATCTTCAAGAAGAAGACCGACGCTGACGGTAATGTTACTGTCTACAAAGCTCGACTTGTTGCAAAAGGTTTTCGACAAGTTCAAGGAGTTGACTACGATGAGACTTTCTCACCCGTAGCGATGCTTAAGTCTGTCCGAATCTTGTTAGCAATTGCCGCATTTTATGATTATGAAATTTGGCAAATGGACGTCAAAACTGCATTCCTGAATGGATTTCTAGAAGAAGAGTTGTATATGATGCAACCAGAAGATTTTGTCGACCCAAAGGGTGCCAACAAAGTGTGCAAGCTCCAGCGATCCATTTATGGACTGGTGCAAGCCTCTCGGAGTTGGAATAAACGTTTTGATAGTGTGATCAAAGCATATGGTTTTATACAGACTTTTGGAGAAGCCTATATTTAAAAGAAAGTGAGTGGGAGCTCTGTAGCATTTCTAATATTATATGTGGATGACATATTGTTGATTGGAAATGATATAGGATTTTTGGATAGCATAAAAGGATACTTGAATAAGAGTTTTTCTATGAAAGACCTCGGTGAAGCTGCTTACATATTGGGCATCAAGATCTATAGAGATAGATCAAGATGCTTAATTGGACTTTCACAAAGCACATACCTTGATAAGATTTTGAAGAATTTCAGAATGGATCAGTCAAAGAAAGGGTTCTTGCCTATGTTACAAGGTGTGAAGTTGAGTGGGACATAATGCCCGACCACTACAGAAGACAGAAAGAAAATGAAAGTCATTCCCTATGCCTCAGCCATAGGTTCTATCATGTATGCAATGCTGTGTACCAGACCTGATGTGTGCCTTGCTATAAGTATAGTAGGGAGGTACCAAAGTAATCCAGGAGTGGATCACTGGGCAGCGGTCAAGAACATCCTGAAATACCTGAAAAGGACTAAGGATATGTTTCTCATTTATGGAGGTGACAAAGAGCTCATTGTAAATGGTTACGTCGATGCAAGCTTTGACACTGATCCGGATGACTCTAAGTCACAAATCGGATACGTATTTATATTGAATAGTGGAGCTATAAGTTGGTGCAGTTCCAAACAGAGCGTCATGGCGGGATCTACGCATGAAGCAGAGTACATAGCTGCTTCGGAAGCAGCAACTGAAGGAGTCTGGATGAAGGAGTTCATATCCGATCTAGGTGTCATACCTAGTGCATCAGGTCCAACGAAAATCTTTTGTGACAATACTGGTGCAATTACCTTGGCAAAGGAATCCAGATTTCACAAAAGAACCAAGCACATCAAGAGACGCTTCAATTCCATCCGCGATCAAGTCAAGGAGGGAGACGTAGAGATTTCCAAGATACATACGGATCTGAATGTTGCAGACCCGTTGACTAAGCCTCTCTCACGAGCAAAACATGATCAGCACCAAGACTCCATGGGTCATAGAATCATTACTATGTAATCTAGATTATTGACTCTAGTGCAAGTGGGAGACTGAAGGAAATATACCCTAGAGGCAATAATAAAGTTGTTATTTATATTTCCTTATATCATGATAAATGTTTATTATTCATGCTAGAATTGTATTAGTCGGAGACTTAATACATGTGTGAATACATAGACAAACAGAGTGTCCCTAGTATGCCTCTACTAGACTAGCTCGTTAATCAAAGATGGTTAAGTTTCCTAACCATAGACATGTGTTGTCATTTGATGAACGGGATCACATCATTAGAGAATGATGTGATGGACAAGAACCATCCATTAGCTTAGCACCATGATCGTTTAAGTTTATTGCTATTGCTTCCTTCATGACTTATACATGTTCCTATGACTATGAGATTATGCAACTCCCGAATACCGGAGGAACACTTAGTATGCTATCAAACGTCACAACGTAACTGGGTGATTATAAAGATGCTCTATAGGTGTCTCCGATGGTGTTTGTTTAGTTGGCATAGATCGAGATTAGGATTTGTCACTCCGAGTGTCGGAGAGGTATCTCTCGGCCCTCTCGGTAATGCTTATCACATAAGCCTTGCAAGCAATGTGACAAATGAGTTAGTTACGAGATGATGCATTAAGGAACGAGTAAATAGACTTGCCGGTAACGAGATTGAACTAGGTATGATGATACCAACCATCGAATCTCGGGCAAGTAACATACCGATGACAAAGGGAACAACGTATGTTGTTATGCGGTTTGACTGATAAAGATCTTCGTAGAGTATGTAGGAGCCAATATGAGCATCCAGGTTCCGCTATTGGTTATTGACCGGAGATGTGTCTTGGTCATGTCTACATAGTTCTCGAACCCGTAGGGTCCGCACGCTTAACGTTCGATGACAATTTGTATTATGAGTTATGTGTTTTTGATCACCGAAGTTTGTTCGGAGTCCCGGATGCGATCACGGACGTGACGAGGAGTCTCGAAATGGTTGATACATAAAGATTGATATATTGGACCATGTTATTCGAACCCAGAAGTGTTCCAGATAGTTTCGGGTAAAACTGGAGTGTCGGAGGGGTTACCGGAACCCCCCGGGGAAGTAATGGGCCTTAGTGGGCCTTGTTGGAGAGAGAGGAGGGCGGCCACGGTAGGCCGTGCCCCCTAGCAGTCCAAATTGGACAAGGGAAGGGGGGGGGGCGGCGCCCCCTTTCCTACTCCCTCTCCCTCTCCTTCCTTTCCCCTCTCTCCCTTTTGGTGGAATCCTACTAGGACTAGGAGTCCTAGTAGGACTCCCCTCTTGGGCGCTCCCTAGGGGCCGGCCGGCCCTCCCCTCCTCCCTCCTTTATATACGTGGGGAGGGGGCACCCACAGATAGAAGTTGATCTTTTAGCCGTGTGCGGTGCCCCCCTCCACAGTTACACACCTCGGTCATATCGTCGTAATGCTTATGCGAAGCTCTGCGCCGGTAACTTCATCATCACTTTCACCACGCCGTCGTGCTGACGGAACTCTTCCTTGGCCTCAACTGGATCAAGAGTTCGAGGGATGTCACCGAGCTGAACATGTGCTGAGTACGTTCGATACTTGGATCGGTTGGATCGCGAAGACGTTCGACTACATCGCCGCGTTACTAAACGCTTCCGCTTTCGGTCTACAAGGGTACGTAAACACACTCTCCCTGCTCGTTACTATGCTTCGCCTAGATAGATCTTGTGTGATGGTAGGTTTTTTTTAAAATACTACGTTTCCCAACAGTTACACCCAACAGTTACAACCTGGACTCTTAGTCCTAATCAAAAGACTATGGCCCCACTTAAAAAAGACGATGGCTGGACGTGACCCACGTAAAAACAAATTCAGTTGTACGTGCAAAGGCAAAATGGGACACGGTTACGATCCGGACGCTTGAGTCCTAATAATGATAAACTGCTTTTTTTAAAGTCGTGCTTATATAATACTTCCTCCGTCCCAAAAGTCTTATTTTAGATTTATCTAGATACGGATGTATCTACCACTAAAACGTAACTAGATACATCCGTATTTAGACAAATCTAAGACAAGAATTTTGGGACAGAGGGAGTACTATATAAGGTTGGCCAAATCATGGAAACCAAATAGAATTTCCTGTAGCTTCCTAGCTGGGTATATGGGTACGTACATGCATAGTTGTTCTACCTACTCCTTGCATAGTATTTTTTTTTTCTTACGACCATGCAAGAAAACTTGCTCGGTGTCTGCGGTGCTACCATGACTCAACATCTTGAGATGAAAAGTGAAGCTCCGGGGCGCCACAGAATGTCTAACAAGTCCTCCTTTATGTCACCGTCTAGGCGACGTGCAAGTCTCGAGATGGGATATGGTGAGCCGGGTACATCCGACATCTCCATGTGCGAAGTCACTGTGTCATGTAGTTTGGCTAAACTCGCCAGAAGGTTCGACTATTATCCTACAATCAGCATGTATATATGGTGTCATTTTTTGTGTTTGAGTGTATTTACTACTCTTGAATTATAAATGCACGCTGGTGAATTACATATTATTTTTTAGAGCATGTGTTCATCTAATTGCTGCAAGTGTGATATATTGTTCACAACCAAAATGAATATTCAATTTTGGCATGCATACATAGTATATATAGACTTCAAATGTGTTATTCCACCTTTACGTCCGGAGTCCATACTGTGTTCCGGAATTCATATTTATTTTTTACAGAGTGATAGTTAATATAGAAGGTCGTATGTTTGGGTGTAAATTTTGGTTGAGATCATTTCTCAATTATCATATTTTTCTTCATGAAACTGTGTAAAAAAAGGTTGTACGCAGATGAACTGTTCTACTTCATGAAGTAGAATATATAGTGCTGCATACATGTCAATATCTTTAATACGGCCTAATAGACATTAAAAAGAGAAATATCTAGACACATTCTTTTGCGAGTGAAGTAGTCCCCGAAGTGTCTAATATATAGCTCAAATGCTCCGACATTGAAAAAATTCAGAGAAAATAGCAAACTAAACAAAAATATTCCGAATTATTTTCAAAACAAACATTGATTAGTTTTTTTACATGTGTGTGCAAATTTTTATTATGGAATGATATTCGCCAAGGTCTGGGAAAAAAATTGTGCTCCAAACTGATTTTACAAATAGTCTTTAGGAGTATCATCTTTTATCCAGAACATTCTAAATGTTTTTTATTCAGGAAATTCCTACACAAATTATTCCACTTATACGCATTATAGAAAATAAACATATCTATTTTTAAACGGAAGTTTATAATCCAACTTTTTAAATGCTCTCTTATGTTTTCTTGATCTCAGTAAGTTGTATGTATAAACTTATAGGTTATAACTTTGCTTCCTTTGTTCTCAGTATCATCATGTGCATTGTACAATGTGTTTGCAACTGTATATATTGTCCTGAAATGCATACCTTAACAAAGTTCCATGCTTACAGTTCCTCTAACTCCGAGGTCATTTGCAATGACAGGAGATGAATGTGTATATATAATTGTGACAAATTCAGTCATTAACAAATCATAATAATACATTGCTACAAGGGTTATAACTCCTTTTGGCCCTATGCCCAACCAATAAAAGTAGTCCATGTCATGTTTAATAAAAATTCATGAAAACATCTTAGTATTGCGAGACATTTCATATTGTACAAAAATGGAATATAGTAAGAACAAAAACCGCTAGCCCGTGCAGACGCATGGGTTGACGACTAGTTGTGAATAATTTTCCATAATATTATCAAGCTATTTGGTGTCTTCCCCTAATTTGACTTCCATAAAAGTACCTCGCGTGGCGGAATCTAAAAGATTTCTAGAAACGCAGTTCAATCCTGCATAATTTTTCGTATGATTGTCCACAAACTTAAACCATGAGTAGGGAAATTTCTTATCATGAATTTCATCCTTTTCCAAGATTGGGCAACATGTTCATGATGAAGTTGCTTAAAATTCATAATCTGATTTCTAAGAGAAATAATTTTTGCGGGAGGAAAATACTTGGCAATAAAAGCATCTTTATACTTATCCCAAGAATCAATACTATTTCATGGCAAAGATGAAAACCAAGTTTTAGCATGATCTAGTAGTGAGAACGGAAATAATTTTAGTTTCACAATATCATTGTCCACATCTTTTTTCCTTTGCATGTCACACAATTCAACGAAAGTGTTTAGATGGGACGCGACATCTTCATTAGGACTACCGGAAAATTGTTTTTTCATAACAAGAATTAACAAAGCGGCATTAATATCACAAGAATCCCTACTAGTGGCGGGTGGAGCAATCTGAGTACTAATAAAATCATTATTATTAGTATTGGAAAAATCAAACAATTTTGTATTTTCTTGAGACATCGTGACTACGCAAACGAGATAACGAGCAAACAAAAGGCAAACAAGCAAAAAGGCAAACATTTTTTTTTTGTATTTTTGTGAAATCGTTTTAGAAGTGGGCGAGATGAAAACGAGAGGCAAATGACAAATAATGTAAATGCAAGGAGATGAAAGTTTAGGCGTAGGTACTTGATAGATGTTGATGATGTCTCCCCGGCAACGGCACCAGAAATTCTTCCTGCTACTTGTGAACTACATTGGGATTTCCCCTAAGAAGAGAGGATGATGACGTACAGTAGTGTAGGAATGAAGTATGTCTACTAGAGGGGGGTGAATGGGAGTTTTAAATTTTCTTCCGAAAACTCAAAACTCTCAGAACGCAGCAGCGAAACGAATGAAAAACAAACTACAGCGAGCTAAAACTAAGTATCGAATGGAAACTAAACATGCATCAAGACAAAACTCATGAAGGAAAACATGTCGAATATAAACATGGGTGGAAGATATAACCAGTGGTGCTCGATGGCGACAAGGTATTTGTTCGACCAGTTCGTCCTTCTGCACATGGACTACGTCTGGTCGGAGGGGTTGTGACTTAACATGGAAGATAAAATCTCTTCACCCTATTCTCCTTGACAATTGATTCGTCATCCAATGCTGATCACTCGTGGTAGATACTTGAAGGCGATCTCCAAACCTTGATACGTCTCCAACGTATCTATAATTTTTTATTGTTCCATGCTATTATATTATTTGTTTTGGATGTTTTATATGCATTGATATGCTATTTTATATTTTTTTTGGGACTAACCTATTAACCTAGAGCCAGTGCCAGTTTCTGTTTTTTCCTTGTTTTTGATTTTTACAGAAAAGGAATATCAAACGGAGTCCAAATGGAATAAAACTTTACAATGATTTTTCTTGGACTAGAAGTCATCCACGGAGCTTGGAGAGGGGTCAGAAGATGGCCGAGCAGGCCACAAGCCTCACAGGCACGCCCCTGGGGGGTGAGGGAGTCCTGGATTAAGGGGTCCTCGGGTTGCCGGCCTGTTATATTTGGGCCGGATTGATGGGCTATTATGGGGCCAAGCGAGAGTGCAGATCCATGACCGGATAAGGAATCTTCGGAGCTGTGGTGTGTCCTCCATGCCAATATTAGGCAGGATCTTCCTTTCTTTGTAACTGATTGCGTGTAACCCTAACCCTACCGGTGCCTATATAAACTGGAGGGTTTTAGTCTTTAGGGGGAGAGCTACATTCATCACCTCATCAACCTAGGGTTTAGCTCATCTGATCTCGAGGTAGATCTACTCTGTAACCATATCATACATCGAATACAATCAAGCAGGATGTAGGGTTTTATCTCTTCGAGAGGGCCCGAACCTAGGTAAACATTGTGTTCATCGTCCCTTGTTCCCCATTGATCCTAGATCCACAGCTCGGGACCCCCTACCTGAGATCTGCCAATTTTGACACTGACATTGGTGCTTTCATTAAGAGTTCCGTTGTTGGATCGCCCAAAGACCGATGGATCGCCTCATCATCGGAGAGGGCGTCAGCTCCGGGGACTTCTTCGTCCCCAGCCAACTCTTCGCGTTCGGCAGCATCGTGCTGCACGCCAACTCTACTGGTCATCTAGACCAAATCGACAACTTCGCCCCTGAACACCGAATTTGATTCGGCAATTTGGAATACGCTGCGGATGTATGAGGCGATCCGGTCTTTACCGGATTCACAATCGCTGCCCGCACCCCCATGGGCCTCGTTGTGTCCGCTCTGGAGCCTCTCATCAATCCGATCTGCGGATCGGCCCCGGTCCTTCAGTCAGTCTTGAGCCCGGACGGCTCCACCTCGAGTGGAGGCCAGGAATCTGATGGAAGTATGCCCTAGAGGCAATAATAAAATGGTTATTATTATATTTCCTAAATCATGATAAAGGTTTATTATTCATGCTAGAATTGTATTGATCGGAAACTTAAATACACGTGTGAATACATAAACAAACACCGTGTCCCTAGTGAGCCTCTACTAGACTAGTTCGTTGATCAAAGATGGTTAAGGTTTCCTAACCATGGACATGAGTTGTCATTTGATAACGGGATCACATCATTAGGAGAATGATGTGATGGAAAAGACCCATCTGTTAGCTTAGCATAATGATCGTTCAGTGTATTGCTATTGCTTTCTTCATGTCAAATACATATTCCTTCGACTATGAAATTATTCAACTCCCGGATACCGGAGGAATACCTTGTGTGCTATCAAACTTCACAACATAACTGGGTGATCATAAAGATGCTCTACAGGTATCTCTGAAGGTGTTTGTTGAGTTGGCATAGATCGAGATTAGGATTTGTCACTCTGAGTATCGGAGAGGTATCTCTGGGCCCTCTCGGAGTACACATCATAAGCTTGCAAGCAAATGGCTAAGGAGTTAGTCGCGAGGTGATGTATTGCGAAACGAGTAAAGAGACTTGCCAGTAACAAGATTGAACTAGGTATGAAGATACCGACGACCAAATCTCGGGCAAGCAACACACCGATAGGCAAAGGGAATTACGTATGTTGTCATAACGGTCGACCAATAAAGATCTTCGTAGAATATGTAGGAGCCAATATGGGCATCCAGGTTCCGCTATTGGTTATTGACCGGAGAGGTGTCTTGGTCGTGTCTACATAGTTCTCGAACCCGTAGGGTCCGCACGCTTAACGTTCGTTGACGATATAATGTTATATGAGTTATATGATTTGGTGACCGAATGTTGTTCGGAGTCCCTGATGAGATCACAGACATGACGAGGAGTCTCGAAATGGTCGGGAGGTAAAGACCGATATATAGGACAATGGTATTTGGACACCGGAAGTGTTTCGGGACGTACCAGGAAGGAATCGGGTCACCGGAAGGGGTTCCGGGCACCCCCCGGCAAGTTATGGGCTTAATGGGCCAAAGGGAGGGACAGACCAACCCACTAGGGGGCTGGTACGCCCCTCCACTGGTTCGGACAGCCCTAGGGAAGGAAAAGGGGGAGGGCTAACCCCTCCTGCCTTTCCCTCTCATGGGAGAAAGGAAAGGGAGGGGCACCACCCTCCCCTGCCTTTCCCCGCACTCCAAATAAAGAAAGAAGGTGGCGTGGCTTGGGAGGGACCTGATAACCCACAAGTATAGGGGATCGCAACAGTTTTCGAGGGTAGAGTATTCAACCCAAATTTATTGATTCGACACAAGGGAAGCCAAAGAATATGCTCAAGTATTAGCAGCTGAGTTGTCAATTCAACCACACCTGGATAACTTAGTATCTGCAGCAAAGTGTTTAGTAGCAAAGTAGTATGATAGTAGTGGTAACGGTAACAAAGGTAACAGTAGCAAAAGTAATATTTTTGGTGTTTTGTAGTGATTGTAACAGTAGCAACGGAAAAGTAAATAAGCGAAGAAGAATATGTGAAAAGCTCGTAGGCATTGGATCGGTGATGGAGGATTATGCCGGATGCGGTTCATCATGCAACAGTCATAACATAGGGTGACACAGAACTAGCTCCAATTCATCAATGTAATGTAGGCATGTATTCCGAATATAGTCATACATGCTTATGGAAAAGAACTTGCATGAAATCTTTTGTCCTAGCCTCCCATGGCAGCGGGGTCCTAACGGAAACTAAGGGATATTAAGGCCTCCTTTTAATAGAGTACCGGAACATAGCATTGACACATAGTGAATACATGAACTCCTCAAACCATGGTCATCACCGGGAGTGGTCCCGATTATTGTCACTTCGGGGTTGCCGGATCATAACACATAGTAGGTGACTATAGACTTGCAAGATATGATCAAGAACTCACATATATTCATGAAAACATAATAGGTTCAGATCTGGAATCATGGCACTCGGGCCCTAGTGACAAGCATTAAGCATAGCAAAGTCATAGCAACATCAATCTCAGAACATAGTGGATAATAGGGATCAAACCCTAACAAAACTAACTCGATTACATGATAGATCTCATCCAACCCATCACCGTCCAGCAAGCCTACGATGGAATTACTCACGCACGGAAGTGGGCATCATGAAATTGGTGATGGAGGATGGTTGATGATGACGATGGCGACGAATTCCCCTCTCCGGAGCCCCGAACGGACTTCAGATCAGCCCTCCCGAGATGTTTTAGGGCTTGGCGGCGGCTCCGTATCGTAAAACGCGATGAATCCTTCTCTTTGATTTTTTTCCTCCCCGAAAGTGAATATATGGAGTTGGAGTTGAGGTCGGTGGAGCGTCAGGGGGCCCACGAGGTAGGGGGCGCGCCCTAGGGGGCAGGCGCGCCCCCACCCTCGTGGATAGGGTGTGGGCCCCCTGATGTGGATTTTTCTTCCAGTATTTTTCTTATTTTCCAAATAGATGTTCCGTGGAGTTTCAGGTCATTCCGAGAACTTTTGTTTCTGCACATAAATAACACCATGGAAAGTCTGCTGAAAACAGCGTCAGTCCGGGTTAGTTCCATTCAAATCATGCAAGTTAGAGTCCAAAACAAGGGCAAAAGTGTTTGGAAAAGTAGATACGACGGAGACGTATCAACTCCCCCAAGCTTAAACCTTTGCTTGTCCTCAAGCAATTCAGTTGATAAACTGAAAGTGATAAAGAAAAACTTTTACAAACTCTGTTTGCTCTTGTTGTTGTAAATATGTAAAGCCAGCATTCAAGTTTTCAGCAAAGATTATGACTAACCACATTTGCAATAACTCTTAGGTCTCATGTTTACTCATATCAATGGCATAATCAACTAGTGAGCGATAATAATAAATCTCGGATGACAACACTTTCTCAAAACAATCATAATATGATATAACAGGATGGTATCTCGCTAGCCCTTTCTGAGACCGCAAAACATAAATGCAGAGCACCTTTAAAGATGAAGGACTGACTAGACATTGTAATTCATGGTAAAAGAGATCCAGTCATAGTCATACCCAATATAAATTAGTAGTAATGGATGCAAATGACAGCTGCGCTCTCCAGCTAGTGCTTTTTAATAAGAGGGTGATGACTCAACATAAAAGTAAATAGATAGGCCCTTCGCAGAGGGAAGCAGGGATTTGTAGAGGTGCCAAAGCTCGGTTTTGAAATAGAGATAAATAATATTTTGAGCGGCATACTTTCATTGTCAACATAACAACCAAGAGATGGCGATATCTTCCATGCTACACACATTATAGGCGGTTCCCAAACAGAATGGTAAAGTTTATACTCCCCCTCCACCAACAAGCATCAATCCATGGCTTGCTCGAAACAACGAGTGCCTCCAACTAGCAACAGTCCCAGGGGGAGTTTTGTTTGCAATTATTTTGATTTAGTTTGCATAAAGCATGGGACTGGGCATCTCGGTGACCAGCCATTTTCTCGTGAATGAGGAGCGGAGTCCACTCCTCTTGAGAATAACCCGCCTAGCATGGAAGATACGGACAGCCCTAGTTGATACATGAGCTATTCGAGCATACAAAACAGAATGTTTATTTGAAGGTTTAGAGTTTGGCACATACAAATTTACTTGGAACGGCAGGTAGATACCGCATATAGGAAGGCATAGTGGACTCATATGGAATAACTTTGGGGTTTAAAGGATTGGATGCACAAGCAGTATTCCCGCTTAGTACAGGTGAAGGCTAGCAAAAGACTGGGAAGCGACCAACTAGAGAGCGACAACAGTCATGAACATGCATCAAAATTAATAAACATTGAGTACAAGCATGAGTAGGATATAATCCACCATGAACATAAATATCGTGAAGGCTATGTTGATTTGTTTCAACTACATGTGTGAACATGTGCCAAGTCGAGTCACTTAAATCATTCAAAAGAGGATACCACCCCACTATACCACATCACAACCATTTTAATAGCATGTTGGTACGCAAGGTAAACCATTATAACTCATAGCTAATCAAACATGGCATAAGCAACTATGATCTCTAATTGTCATTGCAAACATGTTTATTCATAATAGGCTGAATCAGGAACGATGAACTCATCATATTTACAAAAACAAGAGGTCGAGTTCATACCAGCTTCTCTCATCTCAGTCAGTCCATCATAGATCGTCATAATTGCCTTTCACTTGCACGACCGAACAATGTGAAAATAATAAGAGTGCACGTGCGTTGGACTAAGCTGGAATTTGCGAGCATTCAATAAACAGGAGAAGAGAAGGCAATATGGGCTCTTGGTTAAATCAACAATAATGCATATAAGAGCCACTTCAACAATTTAATTATGGTCTCCTCCTATCGACCCCCAAAGAAAATAAAAGAAATAAAACTATTTACACGGGAAAGATCCCAACAAGCAAAAGAAGAACATGAAATCTTTTTGGGGTTTTCTTTTTAATTATTACTACTACAGCAAGAAAAGTAAACTAGCTAAAAGCTACACTAATTTTTTTTGGTTTTTCTTAAGGTTTATTAAACACACAAGAAGAAAGCGAGAAAAAGAAAATAAACTAGCATGGATATTACAGTGAAAGAGTATGAGCACCGACATCTAGCAATGAGTGTGTGAATATAAATGTAATGTCGGTGAGAAATACGTACTCCCCCAAGCTTAGTCTTTTGGCCTAAGTTGGTTCATTGCCACGGATGGCCTGGCGGATATCCATAGTTGTAGCTGGGGTCGTACTGAGATGAAGAAGACTCCGACTGCCACTGATTGGCAATCATATCCGGATCCCACTGGTAGTTAGACTGTCGTGGAGGTTCAAATTGTGGTTCTGGCTCTGTGGCTGGTGTAGGGTTCCGGTAGGCGTGAATGGCCGCCAACGGAATGAGATACGGACCTTCAGATAAATTAAACAAGGAGGGAGCATGCAAGGTAATAGTCTCAGGGTGATGTTTATCAAAGAACAATTTGTATTTAAGCGCTCCTTCCCTATTCTTAACAATAAAGTCATGCGCTACCATACTCTTATAATCTAAATAAGCAGTGGGCAGCAATTTTTCTTCATTTTCATAGTGCCTAATAGGTATGTTATAATGTGCAGCAAGGCGTGAAGCATAAATACCTCCAAAAATGGGGCCCTTTGTACGGTTCAAACTTAACCGTTTAGCAATAATACCGCCCATACTAACAGTGTTATCGCAGAATAAACCATGGAACAAAATGATAATATCAGGAACACTAAGGTTTCCACAGTTTCCGCGACCAATTAAGCAACAACTAGCAAATATGGCAAAGTAGCGTAAAACAGGAAAATGTATGCTAGTGATTCTTGCATCGGAAACCTTCCTGGTTTCCCCCACAGTGATAGTGTCAATAAACCCATCCACATCTTTACGATGTGGTTCCTCTAAACTACCCTCAAAAGGTATTTTGCAAACCTTGCAAAATTCATCTAGTGGCATCTTCTTAACAACATCATATAAATGAAACTCTACTGAAGGAGGTGATTCCTTAGGAAAATAGTAGAAGTTTCCACAAAAGTATTGGTGAATAAGAGATACTGATTGCGTTGGTCGCGGAGGAAGTCGGTGAGGCCTGCATTCTCAGCCAATTCATAAAAATCATCATAAATCCCGGCTTCTCTCAAGAAATCATTGGAAGGCCATTCACACGGCCGGACCTCCGCGATGCGAGGCAAATTATATTTGGGCCGTTGTGCTTCTTCACTTTGCTTTTTCCTTCGAGCCTCGGCTCGATGAGCCCCTAAAAAATCTCTTCATTATTTTCTGAAAAATTCTGAAATTTTTAGTAACTTCAAATAAAAGTGAACCAAACTCAACAAAATTGATAGCAACCACTCCTACAAGTGCCTAGAGCCTATATCATGCATTAGAACTACTTGGAACCATATAAATTTGACATGCAAGCTCAAGAACATGGTCACCTAGGCAACACAAATTTGCAATGAATAAAGCACTAGAACAAAAACTAATTGGACCAATGGAGGAGTCACATACCAAGGAACAATCTCCCCAAGTAGTTTTGTGAGAGGTGCTTTGAGCAAGGAGATCGAAATCGCAGCAAAATGAGCTAGAACTCGTGCTTGAGCTGGATGGTGATTTTTTTGGGAGGAAGAAGGAGTGTGTGGGTGTAGGAATAAGTGGAGGGGGCCACCATGGGCCCACGAGGCAGGGGGCATGCCCTAGGGGGGGTAGGGCGCGCCCTCCACCCTCATGGCCAGGCGCTTGCCCCTCCTGCTGTGTTCTCAATGCCAGACATTCTCAAATATTCTAGAAAAAAATCATATTCCATTTTCAAGGCATTTGGAGAACTTTTATTTTCGGGGTATTTTTACATTGCACGGATAAATCAGAAAACAGACAGGAAAAAACTATTTTTACTTTATTTCAACTAAATAACAGAAAGAGAGAGGGTACAGAAGGTTGTGCCTTCTAGTTTCATCCATCTCATGCTCATCAAAAGGAATCCACTAACAAGGTTGATCAAGTCTTGTTAACAAACTCATTCCGAATAATCATCGAACCGGAGAAATTTCGGATGACACTATGTTACCTCAACGGGGATATGCACATCCCCAATAATAAGAATATCATATTTCTTCTTGACAGTAGGAAGAGGAAATTCAAAACCTCCAAAAATAATCGATGGAATTTTTCCAATAGAATTGATACTCTGGACTTGAGGTTGTTTCCTCGGAAAGTGTACCGTATGCTCATTACCATTAACATGAAAAGTGACATTGCCTTTGTTGCAATCAATAATCGCCCCTGCAGTATTCAAAAAAGGTCTTCCAAGAATAATAGACATACTATCGTCCCCGGGAATATCAAGAATAACAAAGTCCGTTAAAATAGTAACGTTTGCAACCACAACAGGCACATCCTCACAAATACCGACAGGTATAGCAGTTGATTTATCAACCATTTGCAAAGATATTTCAGTAGGTATCAACTTATTCAAATCAAGTCTATGATATAAAGAGAGAGGCATAACACTATCACCGACTCCAAGATCACATAAAGCAGTTTTAACATAGTTTCTTTTAATGGAGCATGGTATAGTTGGTACCCCTGGATCTCCTAGTTTCTTAGGTATTCCACCCTTAAAAGTATAATTAGCAAACAATGTGGAAATTTCAGCTTCCGGTATCTTTCTTTTATTTGTAACAATATCTTTCATGTACTTAGCATAAGGATTCATTTTGAGCATATCAGTCAAACGCATACGCAAAAAGATAGGTCTAATCATTTCGCAAAGTGCTCAAAATCCTCATCATCCTTTTTCTTGGATGGTTTGGGAGGAAAAGGCATGGGCTTCTGAACCCATGGTTCTCTTTCTTTACCATGTTTCCTAGCAACAAAGTCTCTCTTATCATAACGTTGATTCTTTGATTGTGGGTTATCAAGATCAACAGCAGGTTCAATTTCTACATCATTATCATTACTAGGTTGAGCATCATCATGAACATCATCATTAACATTTTCATTAGATTCATGTTCATTACCAGATTGTGTTTCAGCATCAAAAATAGATATATCATTTGGATTCTCAGGTGGTTCAGCAATAGGTTCACTAGAAGCATGCAAAGTCCTATCATTTTTCTTCTTCTTCCTTTTAGAAGGACTAGGTGCCTCAATATTATTTCTCTGAGGATCTTGCTCGATTCTCTTAGGGTGGCCTTCAGGATACAAAGGTTCCTGAGTCATCTTACCAGTTCTAGTAGCCACTCTAACATCATAGTCATTTTTCTTACTATTCAATTCATTGAGCAAATCATTTTGAGCTTTAAGTACTTGTTCTACTTGAGTGGTAACCATAGAAGCATGTTTACTAATGAGCTTAAGTTCACCCTTAACATTAGCCATATAATCACCCAAGTGTTCAAGCATATCAGAATTATATTTCAATTTTCTACCAAAATAAGCATTGAAGTTTTCTTGTTTGACAATAAAATTATCAAACTCTTCTAAGCATTGCCTAGCAGACTTATAGTGAGGAATATCACCTTCATCAAATCTATAGAGAGAATTTACCTTTACTACCTGTGTCGGGTTATCAAGACTATGAGTTTCTTCAATAGGTGATGAATTAAGGTCATATGTTTCTTCAACAGGCGGTAAATTTAGACCATGTATTTCTTCAATAGGAGGTAAATTCTTGACATCTTCAGCTTTAATACCTTTTTCTTTCATAGATTTCTTTGCCTCTTGCATATCTTCAGGACTGAGAAATAGAACACCTCTCTTCTTCGGAGTTGGTTTAGGAATAGGCTCAGGAGTTGGCTCAGGAGCTGGCTCCGGAAGTGTCCAATTATTTTCATTTGTCAACATATTATTCAATAGAATTTCAGCTTCATCCGGTGTTCTTTCCCTGAAAACAGAACCAGCACAACTATCCAGGTAATCTCTGGAAGCATTGGTTAGTCCATTATAAAAGATATCAAGTATTTCATTTTTCTTAAGAGGATGATCAGGCAAAGCATTAAGTAATTGGAGAAGCCTCCCCCAAGCTTGTGGGAGACTCTCTTCTTCAATCTGCACAAAATTATATATGTCCCTTAAAGCATCTTGTTTCTTATGAGCAGGGAAATATTTACCAGACAAGTAATGAATCATATCCTGGGGACTACGCACACAACCAGGATCAAGAGAATTGAACCATATCTTAGCATCACCCTTTAATGAGAACGGAAATATTTTAAGGATATAAAAGTAGCGGGTTCTCTCATCATTAGTGAACAGGTGGCTATATCATTTAATTTGGTAAGATGTGCCACAACAGTTTCAGATTCATAGCCATGAAAAGGATCAGATTCAACCAAAGTAATTATATCAGGATCAACAGAGAATTCATAATCCTTATCAGTAACACATATAGGTGAAGTAGCAAAAGCATGATAAGGTTTCATTCTAGCATTAAGAGATTGCTGCTTCCATTTAGCCAATAATTTCTTAACATCATGTCTATCTTTGCAAGCAAAAATTTCGTTAGCAACTGCTTCATCCATAACATAGCCATCAGGCACAACAGGCAATTCATATTTATTAGGGGAAGAGTCTTCATCATCACTTTCATCAATATTATCAATAATTTCATTCTCTCTAGCCCTAGCAAGTTGTTCATCAAGAAATTCACCAAGTGGCATAGTAGTATCAAGCATAGAAGTAGTTTCATCATAAGTATCATGCATAGCAGAAGTGGCATCATCAATAACATGCGGCATATCAGAACGAATAGCAGAAGCGGGTTTAGGTGTCGCAAGCTTACTCAAAACAGAAGGTGAATCAAGTGCAGAGCTAGATGACAGTTCCTTACCTCCCCTCGTAGTTGAGGGATAGATTCTTCTCTTAGCGTCTTTCAAGTTCTTCATAGTGTCCAGCAGATATAAATCCCAAGTGACTCAAAGAATAGAGCTATGCTCCCCGGCAACGGCGCCAGAAAATAGTCTTGATAACCCACAAGTATAGGGGATCGCAACAGTTTTCGAGGGTAGAGTATTCAACCCAAATTTATTGATTCGACACAAGGGGAGCCAAAGAATATTCTCAAGTATTAGCAGCTGAGTTGTCAATTCAACCACACCTGGATAACTTAGTATCTGCAGCAAAGTGTTTAGTAGCAAAGTAGTATGATAGTAGTGGTAACGGTAACAAAGGTAACAGTAGCAAAAGTAATATTTTTGGTGTTTTGTAGTGATTGTAACAGTAGCAACGGAAAAGTAAATAAGCGAAGAACAATATGTGAAAAGCTCGTAGGCATTGGATCGGTGATGGAGAATTATGCCGGATGCGGTTCATCATGTAACAGTCATAACATAGGGTGACACAGAACTAGCTCCAATTCATCAATGTAATGTAGGCATGTATTCCGAATATAGTCATACGTGCTTATGGAAAAGAACTTGCATGACATCTTTTGTCCTACCCTCCCGTGGCAGCGGGGTCCTAATGGAAACTAGGGATATTAAGGCCTCCTTTTAATAGAGTACCGGAACAAAGCATTAACACATAGTGAATACATGAACTCCTCAAACTATGGTCATCACCGGGAGTGGTCCCGATTATTGTCACTTCGGGGTTGCCGGATCATAACACATAGTAGGTGACTATAGACTTGCAAGATAGGATCAAGAACTCACATATATTCATGAAAACATAATAGGTTCAGATCTGAAATCATGGCACTCGGGCCCTAGTGACAAGCATTAAGCATAGCAAAGTCATAGCAACATCAATCTCAGAACATAGTGGATACTAGGGATCAAACCCTAACAAAACTAACTCGATTACATGATAGATCTCATCCAACCCATCACCGTCCAGCAAGCCTACGGTGGAATTACTCACGCACGGCGGTGGGCATCATGAAATTGGTGATGGAGGATGGTTGATGATGACGATGGCGACGGATTCCCCTCTCCGGAGCCCCGAACGGACTCCAGATCAGCCCTCCCGAGAGGTTTTAGGGCTTGGCGGCGGCTCCGTATCGTAAAACGTGATGAATCGTTCTCTCTGGTTTTTTTCTCCCCGAAAGTGAATATATGGAGTTGGAGTTGAGGTCGGTGGAGCATCAGGGGCCCACGAGGTAGGGGCACGCCCTAGGGGGGCAGGCGCGCCCCACCCTCGTGGGCAGGGTGTGGGCCCCTGACGTGGATTTTTCTTCCAGTATTTTTCTTATTTTCCAAATAGATGTTCCGTGGAGTTTCAGGTCATTCCGAGAACTTTTGTTTCTGCACAGAAATAACACCATGGAAAGTCTGCTGAAAACAGCGTCAGTCCGGATTAGTTCCATTCAAATCATGCAAGTTAGAGTCCAAAACAAGGGCAAAAGTGTTTGGAAAAGTAGATACGACGGAGACGTATCAGGACCCCAAGTAGGATTCCTCCTACTTGGGCGCCTCCTTTGGATGCTCCTCCCTCCCTCCCACCTATATATATGTGGGAGGGGGGCTCCTAGCACACACCAGACAATTGTTTAGCCGTGTGCGGCGCCCCCTCCACCATTTACACCCCCGGTCATATCTTTGTAGTGCTTAGGCGAAGCCCTGCGAGGATTAATACACCATCACCGTCACCACGCCGCCATGCTGACGGAACTCATCTACTACCTCGACGTCTTGCTGGATCAAGAAGGCGAGGGACATCACCAAGATGAACGTGTGCATAACGCGGAGGTGTCATGTGTTCGGTACTTGATCAGTTGAAGCGCAAAGAAGTTCGACTACATCAACCGCGTTGTGAAACGCTTCCGCTTACGGTCTACGAGGGTATGTAGACACACTCCCCCCTCATTGCTATGCATCTCCATGGATAGATCATTGTGTGTGCATAGATTTTTTTTTGTTTTCCATGCAACGATACCCAACAGTGGCATCATGAGCCAGGTTTATGCATAGATGATATGCACGAGTAGAACACAAAGAGTTGTGGGCGGTGATAGTCATACTACTTACCACCAACGTCTTATTTTGATTCGGCGGTACTGTGGGATGAAGCGGCCCGGACCAACCTTACATGTCCACGCACAAGAGACCGGTTCCACCGACAGACATGCAACTAGTTTTGCATAAAGGTGGCTGGAGGGTGTCTGTCCCTCCTACTTTAGTTGAATCAAATTTGACTATGGCCAGTCCTTGAAGAAGGTTAAAACAGCAAACTTGACGAAACACCGTTGTGGTTTTTGCCGTAGGTAAGAACAGTTCTTGCTAGAAGCCCGTAGCTGCCACGTAAAACTTGCAACAACAAAGTAGAGGACGTCTAACTTGTTTTGCAGGGTATGTTGTGATGTGATATGGTCAAGACATGATGTGATATACGATATTGTATGAGATGATCATGTTTTGTAAGTTATCGGCAACGGGCAGGAGCCTTATGGTTGTCTCTTTATTGTATGAAATGCAAACGCCATGTAATTGCATTACTTTATCACTATGCGTTAGCGATAGTTGTAGAAGCAATAGTTGTTGAGACGACCACGACGCAACGATGCAGATCAAGGTGTTGAGCCGGTGACGATGGAGATCATTACGATGCTTTGGAGATGGAGATCAAAAGCACGAGATGATGATGGCCATATCATGTCACATATTTTGATTGCATGTGATGTTTATCTTTTATGCATCTTATTTTGCTTAGCACGGCGGTAGCATTATAAGATGATCCCTTCACTAAATTTCAAGGTAAAAGTGTTCTCCTTGAGTATGCTCCATTCCTACAGTTCATCATGTTGAGACACCACGTGATGATCGGGTGTGATAGACTCTACGATCACATACAACGGGTGCAAGACAGTTTTGCACATGCGGAATACTTGGGTTAAACTTGACGAGCCTAGCATGTACAGACATGGCCTCGAAATACTGGAGACCAAAAGGTCGAACGTGAATCATATAGTAGATATGATCAACATAGAGATGTTCACCATTGATGACTACCCCATCTCACGTGATGATCGGACACGGGTTAGTTGATTTGGATCACGTATCACTTAGATGACTTGAGGGATGTCTATTTAAGTGGGAGTTCTTAAGTAATTTGATTAATTGAACTTAATTTATCATAAACTTAGTCCTGATAGTATTTGCAACTCTATGTTGTAGATCAATAGCTCGCGATGTAGCTCCCCTATTTTTTGATATGTTCCTAGAGAAAACTATGTTGAAAGATGATAGTAGCAATGATGCAGACTGGGTCCGTGATGTGAGGATTATCCTCATTGCTGCACAGAAGAATTATGTCCTTGATGCACTGCTAGGTGACAGACCTATTGCAGGAGCAGATGTAGACGTTATGAACGTTTGGCAAGCTTGATATGATGACTACTTGATCATTTAGTGAGCCATCCTTTACGGCTTATAACCGGGACAAAAACGTTTTGAACGTCACAAAGCATATGAGATGCTCCACGAGCTGAAATTGGTATTTCAGACTCATGCCCGTGTTGAGAGGTATGAGACCTCTGACAAGTACTTTGCCTATAAGATGGAGGAGAATATCTCAGCCAATGAGCATGTGCTCAGAATGTCTGGGGTACTACAATCGCTCGAATCAAGTGGGAGTTAATCTTTCAGATAAGATAGTGATTGACAAAGTTCTCTAGTAACTGTCACCAAGCTACTAGAACTTCGTGATGAACAATAATATGCAAGGGATGACGAAAATGATTCCCGAGCTCTTCGCGATGCTGAAATCAGCGATGGTAGAAATCAAGAAAGAGCATCAAGTGTTGATGGTTAACAAGACCACTAGTTTCAAGAAAAAGGGCAAGGGAAAGAAAGGGAACTTCAAGAAGAATGGAAAGCAAGTTGCCACTCCCATGAAGAAGCCTAAAGCTGGACCCAAGCCTGAAACTGAGTGCTTCTACTGCAAAGGAAATGGTCACTGGAAATGGAACTGCCCCAAATACTTGGCGGATAAGAAGGATGGCAAAGTGAACAAAGGTATATTTGATATACATGTTATTGATGTGTACCTTACTAGTATTAATAGTAGCCCCTGGGTATTTGATACCGGATCAGTTGCTAAGATTAGTAACTCGAAACAGGAGTTGCAGAAAAAACAGAGACTAATTAAGGGCGAGGTGACGATGTGTGTTGGAAGTGATTCCAAGGTTGATACGATCACCATCGCACACTCCCTCTACCTTCGGGATTAGTGTTGAACCTAAATAAATGTTATTTGATGTTTGCATTGAGCATGAATGTGATTTGATCATGTTTATTGCAATACAGTTATTCATTTAAGTCAAAGAATAATTGTTGTTCTATTTACATGAATAAAACCTTCTATGATCATACACCCAATGTGAATGGTTTATTGAATCTCGATCATAGTGATACACATCTAACATTCTTAAGAAGTTGATCCCCACTACTACCTATTCTCTCAACACGCACACTGTCCACATCATCAACAAGCCACATAAACTTCCAGGTCGCAAAAACAATCAATCGGTATGATTCCCCTACGACCACGGTGGTGCAAAAAGCACCAATTTTTTCCCTCAACTCCTGAAGCACGACCGCAGTTCATCCCGCACAGGGGATTTCAACCATGTCCGCCCACTAATCCCGCACGGCCGGCGGTCCCAACCGAATCTGCACTGCTAGCCCGCGACCACGCCTCCATCATCCCATCGCCGGAGCGCCTCCTCTCCTCCCTCCGGTCCCCTCCTCCTCCCGTTGCGCGCTGCGCCAAACCATGCCTCCCTCCGGTGTCCTCCTCTTAATGCTGCATGCTGCGCCCAACAATACCTCCACTATCCCACCTCTGGAGCACCGGCCGGCTGCCTCCCTTCATCCTCTCCTCCCGCTGAGTGCTGCGCCCATGGTGACCACCCCTCCACCGTGCCTGCCATGCGCGCCGCCGCTCCTGTACGCCTCCTCCAGCGCAAGGCTGAATCCGGCGCCACCTCCAGGCCAACGCCACTGCTCACTGCGAAATTGGCCACCCCCCTCGCTCGCGTGTCGCCCAGCGTCACAGCACACCATCCTGCTTGAAGAGCAACAGGAATTGGCAGGGCGCACCCCGTTCCTCTGGTCCGAGCGTGTACGCGCAGTTGGGGCGCGGGTCGTCCGCCACCGACCACCAACGTGGCTCCGGCGTCATTCGTGGTGGCGAGGATTATCTGTGTGTGATGGCGCTCCTCCGACACAACCTCCGATGCGGGTCGCCTCCATCGCTGACTGGGATTCTCCCTTGCCGGTGCCATGCATGCGTCTTTGAGCTAGTGTCTGTGTTGCTCTGGCACGAGCCGGTGTCCATGGTGCACTGGCTCGCCTCTCCCTTCTCTCTCCCTTGCGGCCAAGGTGCTCTAGCGTCGCTAGGCAGTTTGTTCTGGTATGTCCCAATAGAACCAGACCAGCTGCTGGGGCCTTCCCTGAAAGGACGCTTTGCCCGGCGACACAGGAGTGGATGCCGCGCCAGGCAAGTCCCCAGCCAGTGGACGGGTTTCTTTTCAGCCTCGAAGGGCTCGGCTGGTGCTGACGGCTGTGCAGGGCCTCCATTGAAAGCCATGGGCTTGTAGGAGCGTTCGATCGACCTCCTCCCGCAGGTGCCACCCCGGCTGATTCAGAGACACCATTGTACTGCATCAATGGTTTCCTTTTTCAATGAGCGACATTGTACTGTGGCAATAGTGGAATTTTTTGGGCAAGCTTACCTACTGCATCTGTGGAGAAGTCCTGCTCCTTTCTGTTCGTAATGGATTTCCAGGCAACGATATCAATCTTTCGACTGCAGCCACGACATCTCTGGGGTTCAAGGTTTTGTACCTTAAGAGTTCAGTATTTGGTATTTTTTTTACCAACAGTATTTGGTATTTTGTCTTCAGTATTTCTTATACTTTTTTTCACAACAACCTCCCTCATCTATAGCGTCTATTGTAGGTACCAAAGAATTGACGTTTGGCGCTCCCTCTCCTAATAATATCTGGGACGGTGCTCTGCTTCCTCTCCCCACGATCTCCACAAGTAACTGACGATCGTTGTTGTTTAAAGTCTGTTCTTGCCTCAACTCATTTCCAATCGTCTGCCACACCAGTCCTACTGCAGCCACAGGTCAGCAACCCCCTCTCATTTCCTCCATATTCCCTATGACATGTTGCCGCTTGATTTGCAATTCCTCGGGTGGTGTGTGCTGGACGATGACCAAGTAGTCATCTTCGTTGGCCCCTTCAGTGCATACGCGTACTGCTTCGATTTTTGCCACCTACCGGTACATATTCTTCCCAAGTTCCCATCGGTTGCTAATTCTATAATATTGTTTGCTCAATTATATCTGAATTTTAATTTTGCTTGATTGGATATGTAACCTTGCATTCTAATCCTTCCATGTTTGGTAAATCAAATGTTTGATGTGTAATTCTTCATAAACTTCCTTTCTCATCACATCTAGAGCAAAAAGAATTGATTTTGCCAAGGACGATGCCGAAAAATCTAACAGGTATCACAACACTCACATGCCTATAAAGCACATGGTTTCATAATAACTACTAAATTGCATACATGTTGTCCTTCTATTGATCAGTTGCTTTACCCCCTAAACTATCTTATCTTATCTAAACAAGGAAATCATAGGAAGATAGAGAAGGCATAGGAGTAGCTTAGTTTTGCCGGAATTTCTTTATTTGCCGTTTTCCCGGAATTGTTCTCTATTCTTCTATCCTTTTATACAATATGTATTTTTTTCTCCCAAACTTTGCGGAATGCTATAGATATAGTATAACATTCTGTTGTGTTTAATGCGATCAATTTTGTGAGTGCGGCTTAAAGAACAGGACCATGGTCCTTCGAAAAGGCACAAGCAAGAGTATGTATTGCTTCTCAATGCCTACAGAAAATAATCTCACAAATCTTTTTTCCTCCAAATATTTGCAATTCCAAATATTATCCTTATGCAGCAATGCAGACAATCAAAATCCAGCAACCAAAACATGAACAGCCAGAATGCCGGAGTAAACCAAATACGCAGACCAAATAGGTAATGTATGTTAACAGTATGTGCTTCAATTTTTCATTCTAACCTTCAGTATCTTCTTATGCTATGTTTCAAAAAAATGCAGGACAAGTTCCGTTGTGCTACAAACAAAAATAACATTCACTCCATATAACCAGCAACAAATTATTTATTTGATTCACATCCATGTTGCTCACCTTCATTTGTAATCGAGAAATGTTTTCATATGGACTATATTTTCTTTCATGCAACAATAGATCTATGATATAGAGTTAGACTGCATGCATCAGTATGTGCTTAAATTTCCTTGGAGTTGTCGATGCTGGTGCCTTCTTCCATGAGAACAATTTGTGCCTGTGGAGTTCCTTTGTTCATGTACTCGAAGATGTATTTGGCACCCTGAATACATGCTTCAACAGTAAAAATCACACAACCAAATTTCTTCAAAACTATTGCAACCAATTCCCGCAGCAACGCGCGGGGAATTGTCTAGTATTCATAATATTGATGCCAAAAGATGCAAAGTTAATAATGATAGTGAAACATACTTGTGGCACTGCAGTTTAGGTCATATTGGTGTAAAGCGCATGAAGAAACTACATGCAGATGGGATTTTGAATCACTTGATTATGAATCATTTGATACTTGCGAACCATGCCTCATGGGTAAGATGACTAAAACTCCGTTCTTTGGAACAATGGAGCGAGCTAATGACTTATTGAAAATAATACATACAGATGTATGCGGTCCGATGAGTGTTGAAGCACGCGGCGGGTATTGTTATTTTCTAACCTTCACAGATGATTTGAGTAGGTATGGGTATATCTACTTGATGAAACACAAGTCTGAAACATTTGAAAAGTTCAAAGAATTTCAGAGTGAAGTGGAGAATCATCGTAACAAGAAAAAAAAGTTTCTACGATCTGATCGTGGAGGCAAATATTTGAGTTATGAGTTTGGCCTTCATTTAAAACAATCTGGAATAGTTTCACAACTCACGCCAACTGGAACACCACAGCGTAATGGTGTGTCTGAACGTCGTAACCGTACTTTATGGATATGGTGCGTTCTATGATGTCTCTTACCGATTTATCACTATCATTTTGGGGTTATGCATTAGAGACAGTCACATTCACATTAAATAAGGGCACCGTCTAAATCCGTTGAGACGACACCGTATGAACTATGGTTTGGCAAGAAACCTAAGCTGTCGTTTCTTAAAGTTTGGGGTTGTGACACTTATGTCAAAAGGCTTTAGCCTGATAAGTTCGAACCCAAATCGGAGAAGTGCGTCTTCATAGGATACCCTAAGGAAACAATTGGGTACACCTTCTACCACAGATTCGAAGGCAAGATTTTTGTTGCCAAGAATGGAACATTTCTAGAGAAGGAGTTTCTCTCGAAAGAAGTGAGTGGGAGGATGTGACGCCCCCAATTCAATTGTACACTAATCATGCATGCAAATGTGTACGATCAAGATCAAGGACTCACGGGATGATATCACAACACAACTCTAGACACAAATTAAAGATCATACAAGCTTCATATTACAAGCCAGGGGCCTCGAGGGCTCGAATACATAAGCTCGATCATAAACGAGTCAGCGGAGGCAACAATATCTTTGTACAGACATAGGTTAAACAAGGTGCCATAAGATGGCTAGCACAAACCGGGATATAGACCGAAAGAGGCGAATGCCTCTTGTCTGGGATCCTCCTAAACTACTCCTGGTCGTCGGCGGCCTGCACGTAGTAGTAGGCACCCTCGGTATAGTAGGGGTCGTCGTCGATGATGGCATCTGGCTCCTGGGCTCCAACATCTGGTTGCGACGTTCGAGAAGAATGGAAAGGGGAAAAGAGGGAGCAAAGCAACCGTGAGTACTCATCCAAAGTACTCGCAAGCAAAGATCTACACTACATGTGCATTGGTATCAATGAAATGGATAGTATCTGTGGATTGAACTACAGAATGCCAGAATAAGAGGGGGATAGCTAGTCCTATCGAAGACTACACTTCTGGCAGCCTCCATCTTGAAGCATGTAGAATAGAGTAGTGCTACCTCTTGAGCATGCGTTGGTTTTCCCTTGAAGAGGAAAGGGTGATGCAGCAAAGTAGCGTAAGTATTTCCCTCAGTTTTTGAGAACCAAGGTATCAATCCAGTAGGAGACTACATGCTGATACGTCTCCGTCGTATCTATAATTTTTGATTGTTCCATGCCAATACTATACAACTTTCATATACTTTTGGCAACTTTTTATACTATTTTTGGGACTAACATATTGATCCAATGCCCAGTGCCAGTTCTTGTTTGTTGCATGTTTTTTTGTTTCGCAGAAAATCCATATCAAACGGAGTCCAAACGGGATAAAAAATGACGGAGATTTTTTTGGAATATATGTGATTTTTGGGAAGAAGAATCAACGCGAGACGATGCTCGAGGGGGCCACGAGGCAGGGGGCGCGCCCCAGGGGGTGGGCACGCCCCTGACCCTCGTGGCCACCCTGTAAGGCGGTTGGTGCCCTTCTTTCGCGGCAAGAAAGCCAATATCCGGATAAAAATCGTGTCCAAATTTCAGCCCAATCGGAGTTACGGATCTCCGGGAATATAAGATACGGTGAAAGGCCAGAATCGCGAGCGCAGAAACAGAGAGAGACAAAGAGACAGATCCAATCTCGGAAAGCCAAGGACCAGAGGGGAAACCCTTCTCCCATCTAGGGAGAAGGTCAAGGAAGAAGAAGAAGAAGGGGGGCCCTCTCCCCCTCTCTTCTGGTGGCGCCGGAACGCAGCCGGGGCCATCATCATCACCGCAATCTACACCAATACCTCCGTCATCTTCACCAACATCTTCATCACCTTCCCCCATCTATCTACAACGGTCCACTCTCCCGCAACCTGCTGTACCCTCTACTTGAACATGGCGCTTTATGCTTCATATTATTATCCAATGATGTGTTGCCATCCTATGATGTCTGAGTAGATTTTCGTTGTCCTATCGGTAATTGGTGAATTGCTATGATTGGTTTAATTTTCTTGTGGTTATGTTGTTGTCCTTTGGTGCCCATCATATGAGCGCGCACGTGGATCACACCATAGGGTTAGTTGTATGTTGATAGGACTATGTATTGGAGGGCAAGAGTGACAGAAGCTTCAACCTAGCATAGAATTGATGCATACGGGATTGAAGGGGGACCAATATATCTTAATGCTATGGTTGGTTTTACCTTAATGAACATTAGTAGTTGCGGATGCTTGCTAATAGTTCCAATCATAAGTGCATAGAATTCCAAGTCAGGGATGACATGCTAGCAGTGGCCTCTCCCACATAAAACTTGCTATCGGTCTAGTAAAGTAGTCAATTGCTTAGGGACAATTTCGCAACTCCTACCACCACTTTTCCACACTCGCTATACTAACTTTATTGCTTCTTTACTTAAAACAGCCCCTAGTTTTTATTTACGTGCTGTTTATTATCTTGCAAACCTATCCAACAACACCTACAAACTACTTCTAGTTTTATACTTGTTCTAGGTAAAGCGAACGTCAAGCGTGCGTAGAGTTGTATCGGTGGTCAATAGAACTTGAGGGAATATTTGTTCTACCTTTAGCTTCTCGTTGGGTTCGACACTCTTACTTATCGAAAGAGGCTACAATTGATCCCCTATACTTGTGGGTTATCAAGACCTTTTTCTGGCGCCGTTGCCGGGGAGTTATAGCGTGGGGTGAATATTCTCATGTGTGCTTGTTTGCTTTATCACTAAGTAATTTTATTTGATGTTCTAAGTTGTTCTCTATCTTTAGTTATGGATATGGAACACGAAATACCAAAAAATTTAGGTTTACTTGCTACTCATGGAGATGGGGAACCTCCTAAAACCCTCGATGCTCATTATGTGAAAGGTATTATATACTACTTTAATAATCTTGAGAAAACCCCATTCAATTATATAATGGGAGACACGTTGGATCAACGTGAATACTTTAGGGATTATCGCTTGACTCAAAAGGGAAACTATTATGGGATCAAATTCATATGTTGCATTGGTATGCTCGGCAACTATGCTTGAGATATGATTATACTTGTTGCTCTAGGATGAAGGCTCCACACCTTCCCTTTTCATGCAAATTTAATGATGATAAAACCTTGGCTTCTTATGCTAATGGTATATATGATTACTATGATGTGGAACAAATAGAAGAATTTGTTGCTTTTATGGGTGCTTATGAAATTGAATCTTTGTTTAAAGAGTGAAAATCTTGATGATGCTGTTTATAGACCTAAATTTTTTGCTATACTTAAATATTGCTATGAGAATTATGAATTCAATTCTGATATTGATGATTTTATTGAGAGAGTCTCCGCTGTCAAAGAAGAGACTAATATTTTGCAGGAGTCTATGGAAGAAGAAATTGATGAAACTGTGGGCTCATTGGATGAAAAAGATGATGAGGAGAGCGAAGAACAAAAGGAGGAAGAGCGGATTAGCTACCCGTTCCCACCTTCTAATGAGAGTAACTCTTCACCTCATACATTGTTTAATTTCCCTTCGTGCTTATCGAAGGATGATTGCTGTGATGATTGTTATGATCCCGTTGATTCTTTTGAAATATCCCTTTTTGATGATGCTTGCTATGCTTGTGGCCAAGATGCCAATATTAATTATGCTTATGGGGATGAACTTGCTATAGTTCCTTATGTTAAAAATGAAATTGTTGCTATTGCACCGACGCATGATAGTCCTATTATGTTTTTGAATTCTCCCGACTACTCTATATCAGAGAAGTTTGCCCTTATTAAGGATTATATTGATGGGTTGCGTTTTACCACTACACATGATGATTTTGATAGATATAATATGCATGTGCTTGCTGCTCCTACTTGCAATTATTATGAGAGAGGAACTACATCTCTGCCTCTCTATGTTTCCAACATGATAAAATTGCAAGAAACTGTTTATACTATGCATTGGCCTTTACTATATGTGCATGAATTGTTCTTTTATGACATGCCGATGCATAGGAAGAGAGTTAGACTTTGTTGTTGCATGATATATGTTATTTTGCTCACTACTAAATCACAAATCATTGTTAATTAAAATTGGCTTTGATATACCTTGGGATCCGGGTGGATCCATTACTTGAGCACTATATGCCTAGCTTAATGGCTTTAAAGAAAGCGCTGCCAGGGAGACAACCCGGAAGTTTTAGAGAGTCATTTATTTCTGTTGAGTGCTTTTATAAAGTTTAAAAATAAAAAAAAATAGAGGGGAACCCAAAACTTTTCAAAAAGGAAAGTGAAAGTGAGAAAGACAAGCATTGTTGAAGTGGGGGAGCTCCTTGAACTTTGTTCATGCTCACGGAAACTTTGTGAATCTTGATTACAGAAACTTTTCAACAAAAATAATTATCCCCTTGTACAATTCCATTGTATTATAAAAGTAATGTGCCAAGGTTTGCCTTTAGGATGTTTACAATACTTGTTGTTTTGTGCGGTGCAAGACAGAAACTTTGGCTGTAGTGCGCGATTTTACATTTTTTACTGGAACGTCAAACGGATCTGAAACTTTTTGCACTATCTTTATATACAAACTTTTTATTTTTCCTAATTATTTCAGAATTTTTGGAGTACCAGAGGTATGGTGAATGTTCAGATTATTACAGACTGTCCTGTTTAAGACAGATTCTGTTTTTGATGCATTGTTTGCTTGTTTTGATGAAACTATCGATTTATATTAGTGGATTAAGCCATGGAAAATTTATATTACAGTAGCTAAAATTCAAAAACAAAATATGAATTGGTTTGAAATAGTACTTAGAGTAGTGATTTGTTTTATTATACTAACGGATCTTACCGAACTTTCTGTTGAGTTTTGTGTGGATGAAGTGTTCGAAGATCGAGGATGTCTCAATGTGAGAAGAAGGAGGAGAGGCAAGAGCTCAAGATTGGGGATGCCCAAGGCACCCCAAGTAAATATTCAAGGAGACTCAAGCGTCTAAGCTTGGGGATGCCCCGGAAGGCATCCCATCTTTCTTCAACAAGAATTAGTATGTTTTCGGATTCGTTTCGTTCATGTGATATGTGCAAATCTTGGAGCGTCTTTTGCATTTAGTTTTCACTTTTCTTTTATGCACCATGTTGGTATGAGATAGTCCATGGTTGATTTATAGAATGCTCTTTGCACTTCACTTATATCTTTTGAGTATGGCTTTATAGAATGCTTCATGTGCTTCACTTATATCATTTGGAGTTTGGATTGCCTGTTCCTCTTCACATAGAAAACTGCCATTTGTAGAATGCTCTTTTGCTTCACTAATATTTGTTGGAGCGTGGGCATATCTTTTGTAGAAAGAATTAAACTCCGTGCTTCACTTATATCTATTTAGAGAGTTGACAGGAATTGGTCATTCACATGGTTAGTCATAAAATCCTACATAAAACTTGTAGATCATTGAATATGATATGTTTGATTCCTTGCAATAGTTTTGCGGTATAAAGATGGTGATATTAGAGTCATGCTAGTGGGTAGTTGTGGATTGTAGAAATACTTGTGTTGAAGTTTGTGATTCCCGTAGCATGCACGTATGGTGAACCGTTATGTAACGAAGTTTGAGGATGAGGTATTTTTCGATTGTCTTCCTTATGAGTGGCGGTCGGGGATGAGCGATGGTCTTTTCCTACCAATCTATCCCCCTAGGAGCATGCACGTAGTACTTTGTTTCGATGACTAATAGATTTTTGCAATAAGTATGTGAGTTCTTTATGACTAATGTTGAGTCCATGGATTATACGCACTCTCACCCTTCCATCATTGCTAGCCTCTTCGGTACCGTGCATTGCCCTTTCTCACCTCGAGAGTTGGTGCAAACTTCGCCGGTGCATCCAAACCCCGTGATACGATACGCCCTATCACACATAAGCCTCCTTATATCTTCCTGAAAACAGCCACCATACCTACCTATCATGGCATTTCCATAGCCATTCCGAGATATATTGCCATGCAACTTCCATCATCATCATATACATGACTTGAGAATTTATTGTCAAATTGCTTTGCATGATCGTAAGATAGCTAGCATGATGTTTTCATGGCTTGTCCCTTTTTTATGTCATTGCTACGCTAGATCATTGCACATCCCGGTACACCGCCGGAGGCATTCATATAGAGTCATATCTTTGTTCTAGTATCGAGTTGTAATATTGAGTTGTAAGTAAATAAAAGTGTGATGATCATCATTATTAGAACATTGTCCCATGTGAGGTTATCAAAATAAAAGTGGCCAAAGAAGCCCCAAAGAAAGAGAGGCCAAAGAAGCCTACAAAAAAAGAGAAAAAAATAATAAAATGAGAGAAAAGAGAGAAGGGACAATGTTTGTGACGCCCCCGATTTGACCGTACACTAATCATGCACGCAAATGTGTACGATCAAGATCAGGGACTCACGGGAAGATATCACAACACAACTCTAAAACATAAATAAGTCATACAAGCATCATAATACAAGCCAGGGGCCTCGAGGGCTCGAATACAAGTGCTCGATCATAGACGAGTCAGCGGAAGCAACAATATCTGAGTACAGACATAAGTTAAACAAGTTTGCCTTAAGAAGGCTAGCACAAAAGTAGCGACGATCGAAAAGGCAAGGCCTCCTGCCTGGGACCTCCTAACTACTCCTGGTCGTCGTCAGCGGCCTGCACGTAGTAGTAGGCACCTCCAGTGCCGTGGGTGTCGTCGTCGACGGTGGCGTCTGGCTCCTGGACTCCAGCATCTGGTTGCGACAATCAGGTAGATAGGAAGGGGGGAAAGAGGGAGAGAAGCAACCGTGAGTACTCATCCAAAGTACTCGCAAGCAAGGAGCTATACTACATATGCATGGGTATATGTGTAAAGGGGCATATCAGTGGACTGAACTGCAGAATGCCAGAATTAAAAGGGGGATAGCTAGTCCTGTCGAAGACTACGCTTCTGGACATCTCCATCTTGCAGCATATAGAAGAGAATAGAGTGAAGTCCTCCAAGTAGCATCGCATAGCATAATCCTACCCGGCGATCCCCTCCTCGTCGCCCTGTTAGAGAGCGATCACCGGGTTGTATCTGGCACTTGGAAGGGTGTATTTTATTCAGTATCCAGTTCTAGTTGTCATAAGCTCAAGGTACAACTCCGGGTCGTCCTTTTACCGAGGGACACGGCTATTCGAATAGATAAACTTCCCTGCAGGGGTGCACCACATAACCCAACACGCTCGATCCCAATTGGCCGGACACACTTTTCTGGGTCATGCCCGGCCTCGTAAGATCAACGCGTCGCAGCCCCACCTAAGCACAACAGAGCGGTCAGCACGCCGGTCTAATCCTAAGCGCGCAGGGGTCTGGGCCCATCGCCCTATGCACACCTGCACGTTGCGAACGCGGCCGCGAGCAGACCTAGCAACCCACACGATCACGGCGGTTACGTCAAAGCGGTCCAACACGGCGCGCGCCACTCAGTCGCTGACGTCACGAAGGCTTCGGCTGATACCACGACGCCGGGATACCCATAACTACTCCCGCGTAGATGGCTAGTGCGTATAGACCAAATGGCCAGACTCAGATCAAATACCAAGATCTCGTTAAGCGTGTTAAGTATCCGCGAACGCCGACCAGGGCCAGGCCCACCTCTCACCTAGGCGGTCTCAACCTGCCCTGTCGCTCCGCCACAAAGATCCACTTGCGGGTACTCCTACGAGCCGACCCGACTTTAGTCATCACATGTGTCATGTATATAGTATATAAGTATATACCCGTGATCACCGCCCAGGTGATCACGGCCCGATAGTATAGCACAGCAAACGGACAAGAATGTAGGGCCACTGATGGAAAACTAGCATCCTATACTAAGCATGTAGGATTGCAGGTAAAGGTAACAACAGTAGTAGCAAGGATAGGCTATGCATCAGGTTAGGATATCGAAAAGCAGTAACATGCTACACTACTCTAATGCAAGCAGTATAGAGAAGAGTAGGCGATATCTGGTGATCAAGGGGGGGCTTGCCTGGTTGCTCTGGCAAGTAGGAGGGGTCGTCGACTCCGTAGTCGAACTGGGCAGCAGCAGTGTCGGTCTCGTAGTCTACCGAAGAGAAGAGGGGGAAGAAACAGTAAATACAATGCAAACATAAGCATGACGATGCGTGACATGACAATGAGCGGTGCTAGGTGTGTCCTAACGCGGCAGTAGGTGGTACCGGTGAAGGGGGGGACATCCGGGAGGTATTCCCGATGTTTCGCGTTTTCGGACAAACGGACTGGAGGGGGAAAGTTGCTAGTTCGATAGGTTAGGGAGGTGTGGTGGATGAACGGACTGCGTATTTGGATTCGTCTCGTCGTTCTGAGCAACTTTCATATAGAAAACATTTTCATCCGAGTTACGGTTTAAAAGATATGAATTTTCAAAGTTTATTTGAATTTCTGGAATTATTTATATTCAGCAAAAAATGAATTATGACGTCAGCATGAGGTAATGCTGACGTCAGCAGGTCAACAGGTCGGCTGACCAGTCAAACCAGACAGGTGGGTCCAGTGGGACCCACATGTCAGCCTCTGTTAGTCTAATATTTAGTTAAACTAATCTAACAGTATAATTAGAGGGGTGGGCCCCATATGTCAGTGAGTGTTTAGTTAAACTAATTATTTTTATTTATAAAACATTTTCTTTTTCTTTTCTTTTTTATATTTTGCGGCGGGGCCCGCATGTCAGTGACTGGGCCTGCCCAGTCAGCAGTTGACTGGGTCAACCCAGTCAACTGGGGCCCGTGGGGGCCACTGGCAGGGGCACTGGGGTGGCCCCAGGCCAGCCACGTCGGCGGCCGGCGCCGGAGCAACGCCGGCGACCAAACGCACGGCGGCGCGGCTCGGGAGGGGTACGGGTTTCACGTACAGGGGGTCTTCGGGGGCGTGGCTGGGCGCGTTCGACGCGGCTCGGCGCCGCGCGTCCAACTGCGGTGGTCGGAGGGGCTGGAACGGCCGGGGACGACCGCTACGAGCTCGCCGGCGGCGAGGTGCTACGGGCGTCCGACGGAGGCTGCGTTAGAGCGCGCGAACGGCCGAACTAAGTAGCTAGGCGGGTGCGGCACGGTGCGGTCGGGCTAGCGGGCCTACGCCCGTGACCATTTGGTCACCGGAGACCCGCCGGCGGCGAGCTCCGCGGCGCGGCGTTCGGGCGCGCGTGGGGGAGCAGCTACGGAACGCGGGCGAGCTAACGGAGAGGGGGAGGAGAAGCGGGAGCTCACAGCGGAGCCGTAGGGAGTGGCAGTGAGCTCGGGGAGGGCGCGGGGTAGCCGGAATCGGCGACGATCGACGGCGGCCGTGCGGGGAAGACGCGCTCGGGGAGGTCGGTGCAGTGGCGCTCGGCTCGTTCCCGATGGCGTAGTCGACGTAGTCGACGGCGGGGAGGCGTTCGGGCACGTCGTCGGGGCAATCGGGGCACGGTGGCCGCGGGTGCGCCGGTTAACGGCGGCGAGCACGCGCGGGCAGAGGGGATCGAAGGGGAGAGGGAGGTGGATCTGGCGGGGGGAGAGGCGCAGAGGCCGAGGGTGAGCGGGGGCGAGTGGGAGAGAGGCCCGAGGAGGCGGGGGGAGCTGGCGCCCTTATCCTCTCCGGCGTCGGTGCCGGCGAGGTGGTCGGGCGGGAGCGCGCCCCTGTTCCGACCCCGGTCGGGGGAACAGGGAAGGGGACGCGGGGGAGAGGTGGGCTGGGCCGGGGGGTCGGGGGTGCGGCCCAGTTTGGGCCGGGGGTTCGGTCCAGGTGGGCCACGGGTCCAGTGGGGGGTGGGCTTCTCCTTTTTTTTCTTTTCTCTGACTGTGTTCTGTTTTCTGTTTTCCTTTTATTTGTTTATTTTCTTTTCTGTTTTATTTCATTTAAAAGTATTTAGGTATTTTATAAAAATGTGTTTTCTCCACCATAATTACCAGTGTAATATTTGGCACCCACTGAACATTTTTGTTTGAGTTTTTGAAAACTTTTATTTTTCACTTTAATTATATTTGAAGTTTGAACTAGGAGTTTGAAAAGGAAGGTGATTCAAATGTGATCAGCCCTGTTTAGCAACATGATTAGCTTAATCACAGGGAGTTACTGTAGCATGATTCCCAGGGTGTTACAAATCTCCTCCACTACAAGAAATCTCGTCCCGAGATTTAGGAGGTAGAAGGAAACAGTGCGGGGTATTCTTCGCGCAGACGATCCTCTCGTTCCCAAGTGGCCTCATCTTCAGAATGGTGCGACCACTGGACTTTGAGAAACTTGATCGCCTTCTGACGTGTGCGGCGTTCAGCTTGGTCGAGAATGCGGACCGGATGCTCCTTATAGGAGAGGTCTTGCTGCAATTCGAGCACTTCATGATCCACAGCTCAGATTGGATCCTTGAAGCAACGGCAGAGCTGTGACACATGGAACATATCGTGAACCTGAGAAAGGTTCGGCGGTAGCTCCAGTTGGTATGCCACTTTTCCACGCCTTTCGAGAATAGTGAATGGGCCAATATAGCGAGGAGCTAGTTTGCCCTTGATCCCGAAGCGGTGAGCACCCTTCATAGGTGTGACTCGAAGATAAGCCTTTTCGCCAGGTTGATAGACCATGTCTTTATGATGACGGTCATACTGACTCTTCTGACGTGACTGAGCAGTCTTGAGATTCTCGCGAATAATGCGGACTTGTTCTTCGGCATCTGGGATAATATCCAGACCGAAGAGTGGACGTTCCCCAGTTTCTGACCAGTTCAGAGGGGTTCGACACTTTCGTCCATATAACACTTTGAAGGGGGCCATCTTCAGACTAGCTTGATAGCTATTATTATAAGAGAACTCAGCATACGGGAGAGATTCCTCCCATTTCTTGCCGAAGGAAATAACACAAGCTCGAAGCATGTCTTCGAGAACTTGATTGACGCGTTCAACTTGTCCTTGCGATTGAGGATGAAACGCAGTACTGAATGACAGATGAGTTCCCATAGCTTCTTGGAAACTTGCCCAGAATCTTGAAGTGAATAAGCTACCACGGTCTGAACTGATAACCAATGGAATACCGTGGAGTGAAACAATCCTGGACATATAGAGCGTTGCCAACTGGCTAGCAGTGATCGTTTCCTTGACTGCCAGGAAATGTGCAACTTTGGAAAGCCGGTCAATGACGACAAGAATAGCATCATTACCTTTCGGTGATTTGGGAAATCCAGTGACGAAGTCCATCTCAACATGGTCCCATTTCCATTCAGGAATAGAGATAGGTTGCAGAGTTCCAGCAGGCCTTTGATGTTCTGCTTTGATAAGACGGCAAACGTCACACTCAGCAACATAACGAGCAATGTCTTGCTTCATATTAGACCACCAGAATCTCTGTCGGATGTCTTGATACATCTTTGTACTACCAGGATGGATACACAGAGGCGTATCATGAGCTTCTTTCATAACTTCCTGTGTCATATCCAAGTTTTTCTCTGCACATGGCACCACTAGGCGGCCCTTGAAGTATAGGGTGCCATCTTCAGAAATGGTGAAGAATGAGGGCTTTCCTTCTGCGAGGTAGCGCTTAATCTTGTGGGCTTCAGAGTCATACTTCTGTAGCCTTTTGATGCTGTCCTCGAGATCTGGTTTAGCAACTAGGGTATTGAGGGAACCCTGGGTAACAACGTGGAGGTTCACCTTGCCAAACTCCTTAGGAGGGGGAGCGAGTGCACCCGGAGGAACAATATGGAGGTTCAGCTTCCTGAATTCTTCAACAAGCGAGGGCTGAACTTTGTGAACCTGGAGGTGGTTGCAGTAAGACTTGCGGCTCAAGGCATCAGCCATTACATTAGCCTTGCCTGGCGTATAGGAAATACCCAAGTCAAAGTCTGCAACAAGCTCCATCCATCTCTGCTGACGGAGGTTCAGATCTGGCTGAGTAAACAGATACTTCAGACTTTGGTGGTCGGTGAAGATCTCGCAACGATTACCGAGAAGGTAATGTCGCCACTGCTTCAGCGCATGAATGACAGCAGCAAGTTCGAGGTCGTGAACTGGGTAGTTCTCTTCGTGAGGGCGCAATTGTCGAGAGGCATAAGCAATCACTTTGCGGTCTTGCATTAGGACACAGCCTAATCCTTGACGGGAAGCGTCGCAGTAAATGACGAAGTCCTTCTTAGTATCAGGTGGAGCTAGAACTGGGGCAGAAGTCAACTTGTCTTTGAGTGCCTGGAAACTTTCCTGACATTTGTCTGTCCATTGGAACTTGACACCCTTATGCAACAGGTTAGTCAGAGGCCTGGCGATCTTGGAGAAGTTCTCGACAAATCGACGGCAATAGCTGGCGAGACCGAGAAAACTTCTGACTTGCTTAACGTTCTTGGGAGGAGTCCAATCAAGAATAGCCTGAACTCGCTCAGGGTTGATGGCAATACCATCCTTAGAGATGACATGCCCAAGATAGGTTACTTCCGGTAGCCAGAATTCACATTTGGAGAACTTGGCATATAGTTGATGTTCTCGTAGCTTTTCCAGCACAAGTCGAAGATGTTCCGCATGTTCTTCTTCGTTCTTGGAAAATATCAGGATATCATCCAGATAAACCACGACGAACTTGTCGAGGTAATCCATGAATATGTAGTTCATCAGACGAGAGAAGGTGGCTGGAGCATTGGTTAAACCGAAAGACATGACGGTGTACTCGTATGAACCATAGCGAGTCACGAAGGCGGTCTTTGGGATATCCTCTTCGCGAACACGGATCTGGTGGTAGCCCAACCTCAAGTCGAGCTTAGAGAACACTGACGAACCTGCCAGTTGATCATACAGATCATTGATCCGAGGAAGAGGGTATTTATTCTGAATGGTAGCTTGGTTTATAGGACGGTAGTCTTGAACTAACCGGTTTGTCCCATCCTTCTTCTTGACAAAGAGAGAAGGTTCTCCCCAAGGAGAGCAACTTGGGCGAATGAATCCTTTGCGAAGAGACTTGTCGATTTCATCCTTAAGCTCAAGGAGTTCATGCGGCGGCATTTTGTAGGGTCGCTTGGCTATAGGAGTGGTGCCTGGTTTCAAGTCGATGATGAATTCGACAGCTCTAGCAGGGGGAATCCCCGGAAGTTCTTCAGGGAAGACGTCGAGGAATTCACGCACAACGGGAATGTTTTCAATGCCCTCGAGTGGTGCAGCGTTCAATGCATTCAATGCATAGAGCCTTGCCTCGGCATTTTGCACCAGATGGGCTTGGTAAGTAACTATCTCATCTGAAGGGTGTAGCAGATGGACGGTCTTAGTGGTGCAAACGATTGAAGCAGTATGCGCTTTTAACCAATTCATTCCCAGAATGAGATCAATGCTACAGGACTTCAGTACGATGGGAGAGACAAGAAATTCCAGTCCTTCAATTTCAACAGTAACATCGTGACTAACCATAGAGGTTTGACATTGGCCCGCAGGGGTGTGTACCACTAGCGGAGTGTTTATCTCTTCGTAATTAATGCCATGCAGGAATGCAAATTCTGCTGATATGAATGAATGGGATGCTCCTGTATCAAATAAAACGGATGCTGGTACTGAATTTACGAGGAGTGTACCCATCACAGTAGCAGGCTGGTCTTGAGCTTCGCTGAGATCAACGTGGTTGGCATGAGCACGACCATAAGACTTAGCATTGTTGTTGCGGGGCTGGTTGTTACCACGGCCAGCTGTTGGAAGGGCCAGTTGATTCTGGTTCTGATAGCAGTTCCTGGCAAAGTGACCCGGTTGACCACACTTGAAGCACAGACCATTATCGGGAGTGGGAACAGGAGCCCCAGGTGGGGGAGCTGGTAGCTTTGACTGCCTAGATGGTGGAGGAGGCAGACGCGGTGCAGCATAAGATTTCCTGGGAGCAGGTGCATTTGGACGATACATGCTGTTCGGGATCCATATCTTACGCTTCTGTGAGGGCGAGCCCGAAGATGAGCCCGTGTCACGGTTGCGCCTCTGAGAGCTCTGGTATTCCTGCAGACCAGTCTCGACATTGATGGCCTTATTCACCAAGGTGGCGAAATCGGCGAAGTCATGCACTAGAAGTGCGAGCTTGATGTCAGCTTGTAGTCCATCACGGAACTTCTCCTGTCTGCGTGCATCAGTTGCAATGTCTTCTTCAGCATAGCGGGACAAGTCCAGAAACTCCCGCTGATAAGCTTCGACAATTTTGTTGCCTTGGGTGAGGTTGCGAAACTCACGCTTCTTCCGGTCCATGACTCCCTGAGGAATGAAGCGGGCACGGAAAGCAGCTTGGAAGTCTGGCCAGGTGATGATTGTTCCAGCTGGCAGAGTACGCCTGTGGCTGTCCCACCACTGAGCTGCGGGTCCCTTCAGAAAGAAGGAAGCAAAGTTGACATAGCTGGCAGGGGCTACATCAGCAGACTCCATCTCATAGGTGATGTCACGGAGCCAGTCATCAGCATCCAGAGGCTGAGTTGAGCTGCGGTAGATGGTTGGGTTGAGGCGTATGAAATCTTGAAGCATGGTGCTTTATGCTTCATATTATTATCCAATGATGTGTTGCCATCCTATGATGTCTGAGTAGATTTACGTTGTCCTATCGGTAATTGGTGAATTGCTATGATTGGTTTAATTTGCTTGTGGTTATGTTGCTGTCCTTTGGTGCCCATCATATGAGCGCGCGCGTGGTTCACACCATAGGGTTAGCTGTGTGTTGATAGGACTATGTATTGGAGGGCAAGAGTGACAGAAGCTTCAACCTAGCATAGAAATTGATGCATACGGGATTGAAGGGGGACCAATATATCTTAATGCTATGGTTGGGTTTTACCTTAATGAACGTTAGTAGTTGCGGATGCTTGCTAATAGTTCCAATCATAAGTGCATAGAATTCCAAGTCAGGGATGACATGCTAGCAGTGGCCTCTCCCACATAAAACTTGCTATCGCTCTAGTAAAGTAGTCAATTGCTTAGGGACAATTTCGCAACTCCTACCACCACTTTTCCACACTCGCTATACTAACTTTATTGCTTCTTTACTTAAAACAGCCCCTAGTTTTTATTTACGTGCTCTTTTGCAAACCTATCCAACAACACCTACAAACTACTTCTAGTTTTATACTTGTTCTAGGTAAAGCGAACGTCAAGCGTGCGTAGAGTTGTATCGGTGGTCGATAGAACTTGAGGGAATATTTGTTCTACCTTTAGCACCTCGTTGGGTTCGACACTCTTACTTATCGAAAGAGGCTACAATTGATCCCCTATACTTGTGGGTTATCACACGCAAATCCCTCCTACCTGCACAAATAATCAAGAACCTTGCAACCAACGCGGTAAAGGGGTTGTCAATCCCTTCACGGCCACTTGCAAAAGTGAGATCTGATAAAGATAATAAGATAAATATTTTTGGTATTTTTGTTGTATAAATTGGAAAGTAAAGATTGCAAAAATAAATGGCAACATAAATGGCACGTTGGCGGGAGATTAATATGATGGAAAATAGACGCGGGGGCCATAGGTTTCACTAGTGGCTTCTCTGAAGATAGCAAATTCTACGGTGGGTGAACAAATTACTGTCGAGCAATTGATAGAAAAGCGCATAGTTATGAGAATATCTAGGCATGATCATGTATATAGGCATCACGTCCATGACAAGTAGACCGAAATGATTCTGCATCTACTACTATTACTCCACACATCGACCGCTATCCAGCATGCATCTAGAGTATTAAGTTCATAAGAACATAGTAACGCATTAAGCAAGATGACATGATGTAGAGGGATAAACTCATGCAATATGATATAACCCCCATCTTTTTATCCTCGATGGCAACAATACAATATGTGCCTTGCTGCCCCTGCTGTCACTGGGAAAGGACATCGCAAGATTGAACCCAAAGCTAAGCACTTCTCCCATTGCAAGAAAGATCAATCTAGTAGGCCAAACCAAACTGATAATTCAAAGAGACTTGCAAAGATATTAAATCATGGATATATGAATTCAGAGAAGAATCATATATTGTTCATAGATAATCTTGATCATAAACCCACAATTCATCGGATCTCGACAAACACACCGCAAAAAGAATTACATCGAATAGATCTCCAAGAGAATCGAGGAGAACTTTGTATTGAGATCCAAAGAGAGAGAAGAAGCCATCTAGCTAATAAATATGGACCCAAAGGTCTGTGGTAAACTACTCACACATCATCGGAGAGGCTATGGTGTTGATGTAGAAGCCCTCCGTGATTGATTCCCCCTCCGGCAGAGCGCCGGAAAAGGCCCCAAGATGGGATCTCACGGGTACAGAAGGTTGCGGTGGTGGAAATTGGGTTTCATGGTGCTCTCTGATGTTTTCAGGGTATATGAGTATATATAGGCGAAAGAAGTAGGTCGGTGGAGCCACGAGGGGCCCACGAGGGTGGGGGCGTGACTACCCCCCTAGGCGCACCCTCCTACCTCGTGGCCGCCTCGTTGCTTCCTTGACGTCTACTCCAAGTCTCCTGGATTGCGTTTGCTCCAAAAACGATCCTCGCGAAGGTTTCATTCCGTTTGGATTCCGTTTGATATTCCTTTTCTGCGAAACACTGAAATAAGCAAAAAAACAACAATTTGCACTGGGCCTTCGGTTAATAGGTTAGTCCCAAAAATAATATAAAAGTGCATAATAAAGCGCATTAAACATCCAAAACAGAGAATATAATAACATAGAACAATAAAAAAATATAGATACGTTGGAGACGTATCAAGCATCCCCAAGCTTAATTCCTGCTCGTCCTCAAGTAGGTAAATGATAAAAACAGAATTTTTGATGTGGAATGCTACCTAACATAATTTTCAAAGTAATTCTTTTTATTGTGGCATGAATGTTCAGATCCGAAAGATTCAAGATAAAGGTTTAATATTGACATAAAAATAATAATACTTCAAGCATACTAACTAAGCAGTTATGTCTTCTCAAAATAACATGGCCAAAGAAAGCCTATCCCTACAAAATCATATAGTTTGGCTATGCTTCATTTTTGTCACACAAAAATGCTCTCATCATGCACAACCCTGATGACAAGCCAAGCAATTGTTTCATACTTTAGTAATCTCAAACTTTTTCAACTTTCACGCAATACATGAGCGTGAGCCATGGACATAGCACTATGGGTGGAATAGAATATAATGATGGGGGTTTTGTGGAGAATACAAAAAAGGAGAAAGTCTCACATTGACGCGGCTAATCAATGGGCTAGGGATATGCCCATCAATTGATGTCAATGCAAGGAGTAGGAATTGCCATGCAACGGATGCACTAGAGCTATAAATGTATGAAAGCTCAACAAAAGAAACTAAGTGGGTGTGCATCCAACTTGCTTGCTCACAAAGACCTAGGGCATTTGAGGAGGCCCATTGTTGGAATATACAAGCCAAGTTCTATAATGAAAAATTCCCACTAGTATATGAAACTGACCAAATAAGAGACTCTCTATCATAAAGATCATGGTGCTACTTTGAAGCACATGTGTGGAAAAAAAGGATAGTAGCATTGTCTCTTTTATTTCTTTTCTCTTTTTTGGGCCTTTTCTTATTTGGTCTTTCTCTTTTTTTGGGACAATGCTCTATTAATGATGATCATCACACTTCTATTTATTTACAACTCAATGATTACAACTCGATACTAGAACAAAATATGACTCTATATGAGTGCCTCCGACGGTGTACCGGGATGAGCAATGAATCAAGAATGACATGTATGATAAATTATGCATGGTGGCTTTCCCACAAATATGATGTGAACTACATGATCATGCAAGGCAATATGACAATGATGAAGCGTGTCATAATAAAGGAAACGGTGGAAAGTTGCATGGCAATATATCTCGGAATGGCTGTGGAAATGCCATAATAGGTAGGTATGGTGGCTGTTTTGAGGAAGATATAAGGAGTTTTATGTGTGATAGAGCATATCATATCACGAGGGTTGGATGCACCGGCGAAGTTTGCACCAACTCTCAAGGTGAGAAAGGGCAATGCACGGTACCGAAGATGCTAGCAATGATGGAAAGGTGAGAGTGCGTATAATCCATGGACTCAACATTAGTCATAAATAACTCACATATTATTGCAAAAATCTACAAGTCATCAAAAACCAAGCATTACGCGCATGCTCCTAGGGGGATAGATTGGTAGGAAAAGACCATCGCTCGTCCCCGACCACCACTCATAAGGATGACAATCAAAGAACACCTCATGTTTCAAATTTGTCACACAACGGTTACCATCCGTGCATGCTACAGGACTTGCAAACTTCAACACAAGTATTTCTCAAATTCACAACTACTCAACTAGCACAACTCTAATATTACCATCTTCATATCTCAAAACAATCATCAAGTATCAAACTTCTCATAGTATTCAATGCACTTTTTATGAAAGTTTTTATTATACCCATCTTGGATGCCTATCATATTAGGACTAATTTTATAGCCAAAGAAAATTACCATGCTGTTCTAAAAGACTCTCAAAATAATATAATTGAAGCATGAGAGATCCATAATTTCTATAAAATCGTGCTCTAAAAGATATAAGTGAAGCACTAGAGCAAAATTATCTAGCTCAAAAGATATAAGTGAAGCACATAGAGTATTCTAATAAATTCCGACTTATGTGTGTCTCTCTAAAAGGTGTGTACAGCAAGATGATTGTGGTAAACTAACAAGCAAAGACTCAAATCATACAAGACGCTCCAAGCAAAACACATATCATGTGGTGAATAAAAATATAACCTCAAGTAAAGTTACCGATGGACGAAGACGAAAGAGGGGATGCCTTCCGGGGCATCCCCAAGCTTAGGATTTTGTTTGTCCTTGAATTTTACCTTGGGGTGCCTTGGGCATCCCCAAGCTTAGGCTCTTGCCACTCCTTATTCCAAAATCCATCAAATCTTTAGCCAAAACTTGAAAACTTCCCAACACAAAATTCAACAGAAAATCTCATGAGCTCCGTTAGTATAAGAAAACAAATCACCACTTTAAGGAACTTTAATGAACTCATTATTTATTTATATTGGTGTTAAACCTACTGTATTCCAAATTCTCTATGGTTCATACCCCCCGATACTAGCCATAGATTCATCAAAATAAGCAAACAACACACAAAAAACAGAATCTGTCAAAAACAGAACAGTCTGTAGTAATATGTACCAAACGTATACTTATGTAACTCAAAAAATTCTGATATAAATTGGTGGACATGAGTAATTTGTTTATTAATCATCTGCAAAAAGAATCAACCTAAAATCACTCTCCAATAAAACATGGCAGCTAATCTCGTGAGCGCTAAAGTTTCTGTTTTTTACAGCAAGATCATAAAGACTTCACCCAAGTCTTCCCAAAGGTTCTACTTGGCACAAACACTAATTTAAAACATAAAACCACATATAAAAAGAAGCTAGATGAATTATTTATTACTAAACAGAAACAAAGCAAGAAAAAAAAATTGGGTTGCCTCCCAACAAGCGCTATCGTTTAACGCCCCTAGCTAGGCATTGATAATTTCGATGATGCTCACATGTAAGACAAGAATTGAAGCACAAAAAGAGCATCATATAGCATATGAAAAACACATCTAAGTCTAACATACTTCCTATGCATAGGCATCTTATAGGCAAATAAATTATCAAGACAAGCAAAAACTAGCATATGCAAGAAAGAAGTGAGAAACAATAACAATCTCAACATAACGAGAGGTAATTTAGTAACATGAAAATTTCTACAACCATATTTTACTCTCTCATAATAATTACATGTGGGATCATATTCAAATTCAACAATATAGCTCTCACATAAAATTTTCTCTACATGATCCACATGCATGCAAAGTTGACACTGTTCCAAAACAGTGGGAATATCATTAACTAAAGTCATGACCTCTCCAAACACACTTTTATCAAAAACTTCATTAGATTGAACATTATCCAAACATGTGGGATCTAAAGTTGACACTCTTCCAAACCCGCTTTCAGTATTATTGCAAACATTATTATCAATCTCAAGTTCATCATGGGGCTTAAATAAATTTTCAAGATTGTAAGAAGAATCACCCCAATCATGATCATTGCAACAAGTAGTGGACATAGCAAAACTAGCATCCCCAAGCTTAGGGTTTTGCATATCATTAACACAATTGACATTAATAGAATTTATAATAATATCATTGCAATCATGCTTTTCATTCAAGGAGCTATCGTGAATCACTTCATAAGTTTCTTCTTTCAACACTTCATCACAATTTTCAGATTCGCGAATTTCAAGCAAAACCTCATAAAGATAATCTAGTGCACCAACTCACTAGCAATTGGTTCATCATAATTAGATATCTTAAAAAGATTAGCAAGAGGATGAGGATCCATAACAATAGATTTTTAGCAAGCGAAGATGCAAGCAAATAGAGGGCACATGGCAACACGAGCAAACAAAAGGACGAACGGAAGAAGGGCGAATAAAACGGCAAAGGTGAAGTGGGGGACAGAAAAACGAGAGGCAAATGGCAAATAATGTAATGCGAGGGATAAGAGTTTGTGATGGGTAATTGGTATGTCTTGACTTGTGCGTAGATCTCCCCGGCAACGGCGCCAGAAATGGCTAGTTGTCGGGAGATCAAATCTTGACTTGACTTGGCGCAAATCTCCCCGGCAACGGCGCCAGAAATCCTTCTTGCTACCTCTTGAGCATGCGTTGGTTTTCCCTTGAAGAGGAAAGGGTGATGCAGCAAAGTATCGTAAGTATTTCCCTCAGTTTTTGAGAACCAAGGTATCAATCTAGTAGGAGACTACACGCAAATCCCTCGTACCTGCACAAAAAATCAAGAACCTTGCAACCAACGCGATAAAGGGGTTGTCAATCCCTTCACGGCCACTTGCAAAAGTGAGATTTGATAAATATAATAAGATAAATATTTTTGGTATTTTTGTTGTATAGATTATAAAGCAAAGATTGCAAAAATAAACGGCGAGAGAAATAGCACGTTGGCGGGAGATTGATATGATGGAAAATGGACCCCGGGGGCCATAGGTTTCACTAGTGGCTTCTCTTAAGATAGCAAATTCTACGGTGGGTGAACAAATTACTGTCAAGCAATTGATAGAAAAGCGCATAGTTATGAGAATATCTAGGCATGATCATGTATATAGGCATCACATCCGTGACAAGTAGACCAAAACGATTCTGCATCTACTACTATTACTCCACACATCGACCGCTATCCAGCATGCATCTAGAGTATTAAGTTCATAAGAACACAGGAAAGCGTTAAGCAAGATGACATGATGTAGAGGGATAAACTCAAGCAATATGATATAAACCACATCTTTTTATCCTCGATGGCAACAATACAATACGTGCCTTGCTGCCCCTGCTGTCACTGGGAAAGGACACCGCAAGATTGAACCCAAAGCTAAGCACTTCTCCCATTGAAAGAAAGATCAATCTAGTAGGCCAAACCAAACTGATAATTCGAAGAGACTTGCAAAGATATTAAATCATGCATATAAAAATTCAGAGAAGAATCAAATATTGTTCATAGATAATCTTGATCATAAACCCACAATTCATCGGATCTCGACAAACACATCGCAAAAAGAATTACATCGAATAGATCTCCAAGAGAATCGAGGAGAACTTTGTATTGAGATCCAAAGAGAGAGAAGAAGCCATCTAGATAATAACTATGGACCCGAAGGTCTGTGGTAAACTACTCACACATCATCGAAGAGGCTATGGTGTTGATGTAGAAGCCCTCCGTGATCGATTCCCACTCCGGCAGAGTGCCGGAAAAGGCCCCAAGATGGGATCTCACGGGTACAGAAGGTTGCAGCGGTGGAAATTGGGTTTCGTGGTGCTCTCTGATGTTTTCAGGGTATATGAGTATATATAGGCGAAAGAAGTAGGTCGGTGGAGCCACGAGGGGCCCACGAGGGTGGGGGCGCGCCTACCCCCTTGGGCGCGCCCTCCTACCTCGTGGCCGCCTCGTTGCTTCCTTGATGTCTAGTCCAAGTCTCCTGGATTGCGGTTGTTCCAAAAATGATCCTCGCGAAGGTTTCATTCCGTTTGGATTCCGTTTGATATTCCTTTTCTGCGAAACACTGAAATAGGAAAAAAAACAGCAATTTGCACTGGGCCTTCGGTTAATAGGTTAGTCCCAAAAATAATATAAAAGTGCATAATAAAGCCCATTAAACATCCAAAACAGATAATATAATAGCATGGAACAATAAAAAATTATAGATACGTTGGAGGCGTATCAAGTACCTGGTAAGTTCAGCAAGTATTATCGCATAGCATAATCCTACCCGGCGATCCTCCCCTCGTCGCCCTATGGGAAAGCGATCGCTGGGTTGTATCTGGAACTTGAAAGGGTGTGTTTTGTTAAGTATCCGGTTCTAGTTGTCATAAGGTCGAAATACAACTCCGGGTCGTCCTTTTACCGAGGGACACGACTATTCGAATAGATAAACTTCCGTGCAGGGGTGCACCACATTACCCAACACGCTCGATCCCTCTGGCCGGACACACTTTCCTGGGTCATGCCCGGCCTTCGAAGATCAACACGTCGCAGTCCTACCTAGGCACAACAGAGAGGTCAGCACGCCGGTCTAAATCCTAAGCGCGCAGGGGTCTAGGCCCATCGCCCGTCGCACACCCGCACGTTGCGAACACGGCCAGTGAGCAGACCTAGCAACCTCCATTACAAAGGAAGTTGCGTTACATGGTCCAACCCGGCGCGTGCCGCTCAGTCGCTGACATCAAGAAGGCTTCAGCTGATACCACGACGTCGAGTGCCCATAACTGTTCCCACGTAGTTGGTTAGTGCTTATAGGCCAGTGGCCAGACTCAGATCAAATATCTAGATCTCGTTAAGCGTGTTATTTGAAGTATTCGTGGATGTCGACCAGGGATCAGGCCCACCTGTCTCCTAGGTGGTCACAACCTGCCTTGTCGCTCTGCCACAAAGTAACAGTCGGGGGCCGTTGGGAACCCAGGCCCATCACTACCTAGATGGAACCACCTGCCCCTTCAGCCCCCACATCGGAATCACTTGCGGGTACTCTACGAGCCGACCCGACTTTAGTCACCACATGTATAAGTATAGTATGCTTGTATGTATATACCCGTGATCACCTCCCGAGTGATCACGACCCCATAATATAACATGGCAGACGGACAAGAATGTAGGGCCACTGATGGAATACTAGCATCCTATACTAGGCATTTAGGATTGTAGGTAAAGGTAACAACAGTAGCAACAATGACAGTCTATGCAACAAAATAGGAGCTATGGAATCAACAATAGTAGCAAACCTAATGGAAGAATAAGAGAGAAGAGAGTGGGCGATATCTGGTTGATCAAGGGGGGTTTGCTTGCCTGGTTGCTCTGGTAAGAAGGAGGGGTCATCGTCGATGTCGTCGATCACATGGGTATCGGCAGCGGTCTTGGGGTCTACCGGAAAGAAGTAATGGAGGGGGAACACAATAAATAACAGAGCAATCAAAGCATCACAAAGCATAACATGGCAATACACGGTGCTAGGGGTGACCTAACGCAATACTAGGTGATACTGGCGAAGGGGAAAAACATCCGGGAAAGTATTCCTAGGGTTTGACGTTTTCGGACAGTCGAACTGGAGGGGGAAGGTTGCATGTTCACTATGCTAGGACGCGTGGCAGACGAACGGACTGCATATTCGGGTTCGTCTCGCCGTTCTGAGCAACTTTCATGTACAAAGTATTTTCATCCAAGCTACGGATTATTTTATATTAATTTTTAAAGATTTAATCCTTTTCTGAAATTATTATTAATTCGAAATCAAATAGTAAATGCTAAATGTACCCAGCCTTGTGTACACAATAGTGTACACAGAGGCTGACATGTGGGCCAGGGGGACCTAGTTGACTAGTCAATGTTTGACTGGTCAACAGGGGGTGGGGCCCCCCGTCATTGACTGATTAGGCTAATATATTAGTTTGATTAAGTTAACTAACTAATTAGTTAGTTAATTAGGTGATTAATTAAATTACTAATTAATTAAGGCTATTATTATTATTATTATTATTATTATTTTAGGGCGCTGGGGCCCATATGTCAAAGGCCCAGCGGGGCCTAACGGGCGCACGGGCGTTGCGGGTACGGGCGATGGGGCGCTGCAGGTGCGAGACCCCGGCGAGGGCCAGTGGGCGTGGAGGGGCGCCGGGTGCCGGAGATGGCAGCGGCGATGCCACGACGGGGCGGCGCCGGGGCTGGGCGGCTGGGGCGCGCGCGGGCCTAGCACAGGCACGGCCGGGCGGAGCCGGCGCGGCCAGGGCGCGGAGCGGTGCGCCGGTTGCTGCGAGGATGAGCGCGCGAGATGACGGCGGCGGCGCTGCATGCGAGTGAGCCACGGCGGAAGCGTGCGGCGGGCTTCGAGCGAAGCGGCGGCAGCAGGCAGCACGGGAAAGTAGAGCAGATGCGGCAGCTGCACGCAAGGCGGCGGTGGCGAGATGTGCGGGCGGGTGAGCACGTAGCGGGTGGTCGGGCGCACGTGGGCACGTGCCAGGCCGAGGCCCAGTGAGCAGGGGTGACAGGGCGGGGCTGCGGTCATGAGCGCGTGGGTGGGGGGTGAGGGAGTTCTGGATTAGGTGGTCCTCGGACAGCCGGACTATATCCTTTGGCCGGACTGTTGGACTATGAAGATACAAAGATTGAAGACTTCGTCCCGTGTCTGGATGGGACTCTCCTTGGCGTGGAAGGCAAGCTTGGCAATACGGATATGTAGATCTCCTCCCTTGCAACCGACTCTGTGTAACCCTAGCCCCCTCCAGTGTCTATATAAACCGGAGGGTTTAGTCCGTAGGACAACAACAATCATACCATAGGCTAGCTTCTAGGGTTTAGCCTCTACGATCTCGTGGTAGATCAACTCTTCTAATACTCATATCATCAAGATCAATCAAGCAGGAAGTAGGGTATTACCTCCATCGAGAGGGCCCGAACCTGGGTAAACATTGTGTCCCCCGCCTCCTGTTACCATCCGCCTTAGACGCACAGTTCGGGACCCCCTACCCAAGATCCGCCGGTTTTGACACCGACATTGGTACTTTCATTGAGAGTTCCACTGTGCCGTCACCGTAAGGCTAGATGGCTCCTTCGATCATCGGCAACGATGCGATCCAGGGTGAGGTTTTCCTCCCCGGACAGATCTTCGTATTCGGCGGCTTCGTACTGCGGGCCAACTCACTTGGCCATCTGGAGCAGATCGAGAGCTACGCCCCTGGCCATTAGGTCAGGTTTGGAAACTTGAACTATACTGCCAACATCTGCGGAGACTTGATCTTCGACAGATTCGAGCCCATGTCAGGTGCGCTGCACAATCACGACGAGCATGATTTAGCTCTGCCGTCGGACAGTGTTCGGGAGATCACACCTGCAACCACTCCGGCCCTCAATCCGGAGCAGATTGCGCCATCTGAGGATGGGTGGATGGACCCCGCCACGGAGGCCGCACTCTCAGTGGCGATAGAGCCGAATACTGACTTCACCTCCTACGAGACCCGTGTTGCCGAACCGTTGGATTCGTCCCCGGCCATGGACTCCGAGCCGCCTGCGTCCGTGCCCATCGAATCCGATTGGGCACCGATCATGGAGTTTACCTCCACGGATATCTTTCAGCACCCGCCTTTTGGCGACGTGCTAAACTCGTTGAAGTCTCTCTCCCTGTCAGGAGACCCTTGGCCGAACTATGTCCGGCTAGAATGGGGTGCGGACGACGAAGAAATTCGCTCCCCACCCACCACCCACTTAGTATCCACTGTCGATGATTTAACCGACATGCTCGACTTCGGCTCCAAAGACATCGACGGTATGGACGACGATGCAGGAGACGAACAAGAACCACCGCCCACAGGGCGCTGGACTGCCACCTCATCGTATGATATATACATGGTGGACACCCCCAAAGAAGGCAATGGCGATAAGACAACGGAGGATAATCCCTCCAAGAAGCAATCCAAGCACCGACGTCAGCGGCGCCGCTCTAAGTCCCGCCATAGCAAAAGCAGCGATACTGGCACAAGAGACAATAACGCTCCAGATAGTGCCGAAGACAACGACAATCCCCTCCAGCCAGACCTCGAGCGGGTGGATGAACAAGCTAGCCCTCCGGAACAGGCAGCAAACGGAGAATCAGAGGATGACAATTACATGCATCTCTCCGAAGACAAAGTGAGCCTCGGCGACGAAGAATTTATCGTGCCTGAGGATCCCGTCGAGCAGGAGCGCTTCAAGCGCCGGCTTATAGCCACAGCAGACAGCCTAAAGAAAAAGCAACAACAGCTTCGAGCTGATCAAGATCTGCTAGCGGATAGATGGACTGAAGTCCTGGCGGCCGAGGAATACGAACTTGGGCGCCCAACCAAGAGTCACCCAAAGCGTAGGTTGCTACCCCAACTCGAGGAGGAAGCATTGAAACCCACATCACCAGCGTATGATGCGGCTGCTCGGCCACCTCGCGGCCGAGACAGGAAGGCATATCAGCCCGAAGTCCAGCCCGCACCCCGCCGCCATTCAAACAAAAATACCAAGGCTCGGGGCAACACGCGGAACCTGCGAGACGTATTGGAAAACAAAGCAAAACATGCAAGATCGATCTACGGATCACGGGGGCGCGCCCCAACGCGGGACGATGACCGTCACGCCGGATATACTAAAAGCAAATCCGGCCGGGCCGAATACAGCAGACAAGACTCGTATGAACTGCGTCGTGATATAGCCCGGCACAGAGGCGCCGCACACCCCCTATGCTTCACTGATGAAGTAATGGATCACGAATTCCCAGAGGGTTTTAAACCCGTAAACATTGAATCATATGATGGTACTACAGACCCTGCGGTATGGATGGAAGACTTCTTCCTCCACATTCACATGGCCCGCGGGGATGATCTACATGCCATCAAGTATCTCCCACTAAAACTCAAAGGGCCAGCTCGGCATTGGCTCAATAGCTTGCCGGCAAACTCCATCGGAAGCTGGGAGAGCCTGGCAGATGCATTCCTGGACAATTTCCAAAGCACTTATGTGCGACCGTCGGATGCTGACGATTTAAGTCATATAACTCAGCAGCCAGGGGAATCGGCCAGGAAATTCTGGACCCGGTTCCTAACTAAGAAGAACCAAATTGTCGGTTGTCCGGATGCAGAGGCCTTAGCGGCATTTAAGCATAACATCCATGACGAGTGGCTCGCCCGGCACCTCGGCCAGGAGAAGCCAAAATCCATGGCAGCCCTCACGACACTTATGACCCGCTTTTGCATGGGCGAAGATAGCTGGTTGGCTCGTAGTAACAATACAACAAACAAACCTGGCACGTCAGAGGCCAGGGATAGCAACGGAAAACCATGACGCAACAAACACAAGTGCCGCAAATATGGTGAAAACGCCAAAAATACGGCAGTTAATGCCGGGTTTAGGGGCTCAAAATCCGGTCAGCGGAAAGGGCCACCCAAAAATAACAATTCAGGTCCATCCAGTCTAGACCGCATACTCGATCGCCAATGCCAAATTCATGGCACCCAAGGAACGCCAGCCACCCATACCAACAGAGAATGCTGGGTCTTCAAACAAGCCGGTAGGGCAGGCGCCAAAAATGGAGAAGGGGGGTCTCAAAGCGATGATGGCGACGAAGAGCCCAGATCACCGAATACAGGAGGGCAAAAGAAATTTCCCCCACATATTCAATCGGTGAATGTGGTAAATACCACACAAATTCCCAACTCGGACAGGATATGCACCCTTAGGGATGCCGACTTAAGGGAACTAGTCGTCCCACAATATAAACTAGGGCCGGTCACCTTCAACCGCACGGATCGTCCGGTTAACGCCAATCAGGGCAATCCAGCCGCACTAGTCCTCGACCCAATAATTGACGGGTTCCACCTCACTCATGTCCTTATGGACGGAGGCAGCAGTCTAAATCTGCTTTACCAGGACACAGTGTGCAAGATGGGCATCGATCATTCGGTGATCAAACCCACTAAAGCCACTTTCAGAGGCATTATACCACGTGTGGAAGCCAGTTGTACAGGCTCCATTGCCCTTGAGGTAGTCTTCGGATCACCAGAAAATTACCGTACCGAAGAGTTAATCTTCGAAATCGTCCCTTTTCGCAGTGATTATCAGGCACTGCTCGGACGAACCGCGTTCGCTCGATTCAATGCAGTGCCACATTACGCCTATTGTAAACTCAAGATGCCCGGTCCACGCAGCGTTATCACGGTCAATGGGAAGGCCGAACCTTCCCTCGGCACCAACAAGTACACCACTGCCTTAGCAGCAGAAGTAACGAGCAGCACCTTGCAGCCGAACCTCGAGTCGACGTCCAGGCTCCCGGACACCGTCAAGGGACTCCGAACTACTTCACGGAGTGATAGCCCGGCTCGTCCAGAGCTCAACTAAACACTCCAGCGAAGGCCAGGACAGGCTGCACTCAGCGGCTCAACTGCTCTCCGGCACACAAACATTTCTTACATTTCCTTCGCAGGATCACCTTCGCGCCGACCAGGACGGGCTATACGGAGGCAGCTTGAACGTGCAAGGGAATCCTTAGACATTCCCCGCAATGACCATCCGGCTATATTACGGATCCGCACTCAGCTTCTTCTCCCCTGGTCTCAGCAGGTTCCGCAACCATATTCCTTTTTTTATCACATTACCTGTACTCATACGCATAGACGTACTATTCAAATACAACATGTGGATTTATATGACGCTTACCTGTTGTTATTTCTTATTGAAATTCTTTTGTCAAGTGGCATCCGTACACAGCGATATGCCTTAAAATATGCCAGGGGCTTCATTTTACCCATAACACGGCAATAAAGTCCGAACACCTTCATGGAAGTTCGGCACCCCGAACCTATAGCATTATATGCATCAGCTCTGAATCATGTCTTGGGTCAATAGTTGGGTTTGCCCGGCTCCCATGTTTTGGTACCTTACGTTCCGCTATATCGGCTAAGGTAGCACTGGGAGAACTACTGCGATTGTGTCCCGGTTCTTCCGGACGAGCACCTCAGTAGAGAAAGCCGAAAACTGACTGTCATGATACGGCGAGAGCTGGTCAGCTGTTCGAGAGGTCACAAAATCTTTAAGGATTTCTCCCGCATAATGCCATAACCAATGCAGCGTGCGATGGATCAGTTTTTCTTCCGATCAGGTGCTCATAGAGCCCCTAGTACGGTCTTCCGAACACCAGGGGCTGCGCCTACCTTACTAAAGCTCCTATGGCTAAGTGAGAGTGATAAAGCCCTATAGTCCGATTGCCTGGTTTGTTGTGCTAAGCACCTCCTTCGAAGGACCCAAAACTAGGATAAAGAGTGCTCAGGTTTATCCCGAACACCCCCGTACTTCTTACGTGGGGGCAGAAGCCGACGACTGGCCAACTCTCAGGTTTAACATATAAAACGGCCGCACAGGAGGGTAAACTTTTATATAACAGGCAATAAATAGATAACCTTGTTAAAACATTACAAAGGACAACATGATTAGCATTCATGGAAATATAATGTCCTTGGTGCATAGCTCTGCTGCAAGGTAGGATCCTTTTAGGACACTTTCATAATATAATTCGGGCTTGCGGTGCTCCTTACCCTCTGGCGGCCCTTCGGTCATCACCTTCTCAGCATCCATCTTCCCCAGTGCACCTTTGCGTGGGCGAAGGCCATTCACGCACCTTCTATACAGACCGACCGCTTGATGACGTCAAGTCGAGGGCAAGCGCTTACAAGCCGCTTCACGAGCCCGAAGTAGCTGCTTGGAATCGGCTCGGCAGGCCATAGCCGGATAACCAAATCTTTCATGGCTAGTTCCGCCGCCTTATGCAGTTCGATCAGCTGTTTCAGTTGATTGGCAAAAGGCACCGGATAATTCGGTGCCAAATACTGCGACCAGAAGAGCTTATCTGCAGTGTTCCTTTCTTCGGCTCGGTAGAATTGGTCGGCGTCTGATATGCTGCGGGGTAGCTCGGCAAATACCCCTGAGAAATCCGGATTCAAAATTAGAAACATAGTTTTCCCCTCAAATACTTGCTTTACATGGAAAAAGCCTTACCCGCCGCGATCTCTCTCGCCTCTTGGATCCCCTGCAGGGCGCTTTGGGTTTCCCCCCGGGCATTGCTCGTGGCCTGATGCGCCTTGGTGAGTTCGGATTCTTTCTCCGTTAAACTCTGCTCCAAGGTCTCGCATTTCCTCACGGCCTCTTGCAGCTCCTGCTCAGCTTTAATAACCCTGGCCTCATGCTTCCCACGAAGAGCCTACTCTGTGGCTCCCTTTTTCTCGCCCTCGGCCACAACCTTCTTAAGGGCCTCGACTTCGGTCACAATCCCTAGCGCAAATCATGAAGCTTATTTCATACTGAAAATTCATTCGCAATAAACGCGAACAAGACTGGTGCATACCTTGTTTATCTCTCAACTGCATTTTCAACTGGCCAAGTTCTTCTTTGGCCCACTCCAGACTTTGATTCAGTCCGGAGATCTCCGCAGTATGAGAGGCAGCAGCCGCTACAGACGCCTGCTTATCACAGAAGAGAAATAGATGTCATTCAATGAGTCTTCCTACGAACATAAATTTGATCCTCTGTCCGGTTCTTTCTTTCACCGAACAGTGTATCAGGGGCTACTATCTATACTATGACACTATTCGAAAACTCATAAAACATACCTCAAAGCCTTTTATAAGGCTGATACAGGCTCCATTCAGTCCATTCTCAGCAGACTGAATCTTCTCAATCACCGCACCCATAAGGGCACGGTGTTCATCGTCGATGGAGGCGCTCTTCAGCGCCACCAACAAGGCATCTGACACCTCTGGTTGGGCAGAGGTTGCCGGTATGCCTCCTCCAGCCGGGAGAGGCCGCCTGCCTGATTCTGGAGCCGTATTGGTCTCCGGAACTGCACCCGGCTGGGAACCGAATTCAAGACGGCCCCCGTCGTCAGCTCCCATGGGAATTTTCTCCCCCATGTGTTCGGCCCCTGAAGTTTGACTTCCAGGCGCCGCCTTCACAGTCTTTTCCTCTCCTCCTTGGTCGGGGTCCTTCTGAGACAAAGCCTCGGTGTTATGCACCTGTTTGGAGGAAGGGGTCTTTGGGGGCGTCCCGCTCTCCATTGCGTCCGAGCTCAGCGAATCCTATGATGAGGATTGTTTGGTACGGGACCTCGCCGGACTACAAAAAATATGGCTTAGGTTAAAATACTATGCCATGATGAGTCTGGACACCTAAAACATACTCGGATTTTATATACTTACGAGGTCACCAGGGGCTGGGCCCTGGGATCCCATGTCGGGCCGCTGTCGGCGGCGGCAGTAGACTCCTCCGGAAGAGGAGCCTTTCCCCTTTTGGGCAGCTCGGCCTCCAAGTGTACGGAGGCCGTCCTCTTCTTTCTTCCTCCCGCAGGGGATTCATCTTCCTCCTCCTCCTCGTCCTCTTCGGAGGCGGAACGGGCATCAGAGCCTTCGGATATTGTGTCCGAAGTGCCGCAGCGACGAAGGCCGCCCCGGGTATTTTTGGCCTCCTTCTCGGCCGTCTTCTTCGGCACCTTGTAAGGCGCCGGGACCAGCATCTTCGTCAGAAGTGGGACGGCCGGTTCTTCGGGCAGCGGGGCCGGACAATGGATCCGCTCCGCCTTCTTCGTCTAGCCCTGGGAGAGCTGTATAAAACACGTTAAGTGTTTCCTTTGGGTTATGCGGACAAAAAGTTTGATGACTTACCGAACTTGCAGGGCGGGACAGTTGGTACCCGCGATCCTCGGCGGAGTCCGGCCATGATTTGCTGGACTTGAAAATCACCTTACAGATGTCCTTGTGCGAGGAGCCGAAAAGCTCTCGCAAGGTTTGGTGCCTGGCCGGATCGAATTCGCATAGATTGCAAGTCCGGTGCTGACAAGGCAGGATCCGGTGAACTAATATCACCTGGACCACATTGACAAGTTCAATGTTCTTGTCTCCCATATCTTTAACGTGCGTCTGGAGCACCGACAGTTCATCGGACGAGGACCAGTCCAGGCCCTTCCTGACCCAGGATGTAAGCCGCAGGGGGGCACTGGATCGAAACTCGGGAGAGGCGGCCCATTCCGTGCCGCGCGGCTCAGTGATATAAAACCACTGCTGTTGCCACTCCTTGACAGAATCATTAAAGGTTCCCGTTGGCCATATGACATTGGGCATCTTGCTCACCATAGCGCCCCCGCACTCAGCGTGCTCTCCACCCACCACCTTGGGCTTCACATTAAAAATCTTCAGCCATAAACCGAAGTGCGGCGAGATGCGGAGAAAAGCCTCGCACACGGCAATGAATGTCGAGATGTTGAGGAAGGAATTAGGGGACAGATCGTGAAGATCGATCCCATAGTAATACATGATGCCGCAAACGAACGGGTGGAGGGGAAACCCTAGCCCGCGGACAAAGTGAGGGAGGAATACAACCCTCTTGTGGGGTTCCAGAGTAGGGACGATCTGTCCCGCCGCCGGGAGACGGTGGCTGATTTTCTTGGCCAGGTACCCGGCCTCCCGAAGCTTTTTGATATCCTTCTCTCGGACGGTAGAGGCCATCCATTTGCCTCCTGCTCCGGATCCGGATATCTTTGGAAGGCCTTTTGTGGGCAGGGAAGATGAACGCTTGGGCGCTGGAGCTTGGGCGGAGGGGAATGACTCAGGAAGTAGAAAGCGTGGGTGCGAAAGGGAGTCCTTATCCCCTTATAAAGGCAGCAGGGATTCTGCGCCTCCCCACTTGCCTGGTAAAACCGCTTATTCCCCATGTGCCGTAATTGATGGCGCGGTTGGGTTACCCACACCCGTATTGATGAGAATCCCGTGATAAGGGGACACGATCTCTGCTTCGACAAGACGTGCCAAGAAAACCGCCTCACAATATGTGCAGTGGTTGGTTGAGAAAAACGGTTCGAATAATGACCGGGCCATAGTATGATGTCATGCTGCAGAATGTGTCGGCAGATTAGATTTGTGGAAATATTATTCTCTCTACGGTGGTATGTGGAATTTGTTTTGCAGAGCCGGACACTATCCTCGTGTTCAAAATCTTCTATGGAGTATTCGGAGGAGGAACCCGCCTTGCAATGCCGAAGACAATCTGCGCGCCGAGCTCATCGTCATTGAAGCCAGGTTCAGGGGCTACTGAGGGAGTCCTGGATTAGGGGGTCCTCGGACAGCCGGACTATATCCTTTGGCCGGACTGTTGGACTATGAAGATACAAAGATTGAAGACTTCGTCTCGTGTCCGGATGGGACTCTCCTTGGCGTGGAAGGCAAGCTTGGCAATACGGATATGTAGATCTCCTCCCTTGTAACCGACTCTGTGTAACCCTAGCCCCCTCCGGTGTCTATATAAATCGGAGGGTTTAGTCCGTAGGACAACAACAATCATACCATAGGCTAGCTTCTAGGGTTTAGCCTCTACGATCTCGTGGTAGATCAACTCTTCTAATACTCATATCATCAAGATCAATCAAGCAGGAAGTAGGGTATTACCTCCATCGAGAGGGCCCGAACCTGGGTAAACATTGTGTCCCCCGCCTCCTGTTACCATCCGCCTTAGACGCACAGTTCGGGACTCCCTACCCGAGATCCACCGATTTTGACACCGATAGGGGGGCAGGGGGCATGGCGACGAGCATGAGCTCGTCAAGAGCTCGGACGCGAGGGGTGTGGTGGCTACGGCGATGGAATCAAGGGGGAAATGAGGGGGAACGGAGGAGGGGTCTCACAGTGAGCTCGGGGGGTGGTCGAAGAGGCTCGGGAGGCGCCGAAGAGGTGCCGATGCAGCGGGACGGCAGCGCGGCAGTGGCGGCGGCCGAAGCAGACGGAGATGAAGGCGACGCTCGATCTGCTCGAGGTGGGGCTCTCCGGCTCGAACGGGTGGTCGAGGAGGACGTAGCGCTCGCTGGCGGAGCTTCTGGGCGCCTCAGCGGGGCACGAGGACGACGGAGAGCGCGTGGGCGACGACGAGGTCCGACGGCGTCGTGGGCGTTCCCCTTCCGATCCAGAACGGGATCGAGAGGTGGGGGAGAGACATGGGAGAGTGGGGGGAGTGGGGTGTCGGTGGGTTAGGGTTTCGGGTAGTGGGGGGTATGTGTAGGCCGGGGGTGGGCCGATCGGCTGGGCTAAAGCCCAGTTGGGCAGAGGGGGAGATTCACTTATTTTTATTAATTCTTTTCCTTTTCTTGTTTATTCTTTATAGCTCTTGTTTAATTGTTTTCCTTTAGTTTTATAAAGTATAAAAATAGTTCACAATTTAGTACTAATAATTATGTACTGCCCCATCAACTTTTGGGCAACTAAATGAATAGTTTGTTATTTTACAAAATACAAAAGGTATTTATTTAATTGTTTTCCTACGATTTTAATTACTTTAGTGCATTTAAACCTTTTATAAAAATGTGGTTTCATCACCATAATTACCCATGCATTATATGTCACCTCTCGGACATTTTAGTTCTAATTTTTGAAAACTTTTGTTGTTTGCCTTTATTTTAAATTTGAATTTGAATTGTTTTTGAACCATCGCTAGATTAATAACAGTAATCGCAGTGACATGGCATCATTAGCAGAGGTTCACTGTAGCTTAATTATCCGGGCGTCACAGAGGAAAGTAGAATTTGATGAGGTAATTGTACCTTCTCTCAATTTGGAAAGTAGCACATCAGAGAAATCTGTTCTCGTGATGCCTACACCAACTAGAGAGGAAGCTAATGATGATGATCACGAAACTTCAGATCAAGTTACTACTGGACCTCGTAGGTCGAACAGAGCATGTTCCGCACCAGAGTGGTACGATAATCCTGTCCTGGAAATCATGTTACTAAACCATGACGAACCTACGAACTATGAAGAAGCTATGATGAGCCCAGATCTCTACTCCTATAAAAACCTGAGTTGGTGATGATGGTGTGCCTGCCATCCTTCATTTACAATCGTTCGATCTACATCCAACGCATCTGAGACAAACTATGTCAATTTTGCAAAAAGACCCCCGCACTCCACTCCACGTTTGTAGATAACCCCCTGCCTCTCAAGTTCAGCCACCTCTCCCTCTCACATATCTAGCCATCTTAGGAAAAAATAAGAAGAATCTGAGGAGGTCGCTGCTCTCGGCACCGTCTGCCCAATGCCTCTCATGCCTTCTCTCAGGCCGCATTTCTGACCACCACCACGACCCCCTCCTCTTCGCCATCTCCTCCGTCCCCTTCCAAGTCACCCCGAGTTATATTCATGGTGGTCTAGAAAAATAAACAAAATCGATACCCAAAAAATAATTTTGAAAGATCATTTTTTGCAAAGCACAACAAGTGTTATTTCTTCATGAAGTTTTGGATGCAAGATGAACACTTAAACGCTTTTATTTGCAAAAGATATTTTTTATCTATCTTGCGTACATTTACTATTCACCCGGATGCTTGTGAGCTCTAGAGAAGAATGAATATCCGAAGAAACCTATCGATATTTGTTACACATGAGATGACCCCCATATACTTTCTCAAATAAACAACAAGTCCCTGATCAATGCATTTCGGTGTTCCATGCAACGCACGGGCATCTTACTAGTTCCGATAAATGGCTTGAGGCCATGAAATCTGAGATAGGATCCATGTATGAGAACAAAGTGTGGACTTTGGTGGACTTGCCCGATGATCGGCAAGCCATTGAGAATAAATGGATCTTCAAGAAGAAGACAGACGCTGATGGTAATGTCACCATCTACAAAGCTTGACTTGTCGCAAAAGGCTTTCGACAAGTTCAAGGGGTTGACTACGATGAGAGCTTCTCACCCGTACCGATGCTTAAGTCAGTCCGAATCATGTTAGAAATTGCCGCATTTTATAATTATGAAATCTGGCAAATGGACGTCAAAACTGCATTCCTTAATGGATTTCTTAAAGTAAAGTTGTATATGATGCAACCAGAAGGTTTTTTCGATCCTAAAGATGCTAACAAACTATGCAAGCTCCAGCGATCCATCTATGGACTGGTGCAAGCATCTTGGAGTTGGAATATACGCTTTGATGAGGTGATCAAAGCATATGGTTCTATACAGACTTATGGTGAAGCCTGTATTTACAAGAAAGTGAGTGGGAGCTCTGTAGCATTTATGATATTATATGTGGATGACATATTGTTGATCGGGAATGATATAGAATTTCTAGATAGCATAAAAGGATGCTTGAATAAGAATTTCTCAATGAAAGACCTCGGTGAAGCTGCTTATATATTGGGCATCAAAATCTATAAAGATAGATCAAGACGCTTGATAGGACTTTCACAAAGCACATACCTTGATAAAGTTTTGAAGAAGTTCAAAATGGATCAGTGAAAGAAAGGGTTCTTGCCTGTGTTACAAGGTGTGAAGTTGAGTAAGACTCAAAACCCGACCATGGCAAAAAATATATAGAGAGAATGAAAGTCATTCCCTATGCCTCAGTCATGGGTTCTATAAAGTATGCCATGCTGTGTACCAGACCTGTTGTGTGCCTTGCCATGAGTTTGGCAAGGGGTACAATAGTGATCCAGGAGTAGATCACTAGACAGCGGTCAAAATTATCCTTAGGTACCTAAAGAGGGCTAAGGAAATGTTTCTCGGTTATGGAGGTGATAAAGAGTTTGTCATAAAGAGTTACGTCGATGCAACCTTTGACACCAATCCGGATGACTCTAAGTCTCGATCTGGATACATATTGAAAGTGGGAGCAATTAGCTAGAGTAGCTCCATGCAGAGCATTGTAGACATAGAAATTTGCAAAATACATACGGATCTGAATGTGACAGACCTGTTGACTAAACCTCTCTCACAAGCAAAACATTATCACACCTTAGTACTCTTTGGGTGTTAATCACATGGCGATGTGAACTAGATTATTGACTCTAGTAAAGTCTTTGGGTGTTGGTCACATGGCGATGTGTGAACTATGGGTGTTAAATCACATGGTGATGTGAACTAGATTATTGACTCTAGTGCAAGTGGGAGACTGAAGGGAATATGCCCTAGAGGCAATAATAAAATGGTTATTATTATATTTCCTAAATCATGATAAAGTTTTATTATTCATGCTAGAATTGTATTGATCGGAAACTTACATACATGTGTGAATACATAAACAAACACCGTGTCCCTAGTGAGCCTCTACTAGACTAGCTCATTGATCAAAGATGGTTAAGGTTTCATAACCGTGGACATGAGTTGTCATTTGATAACGGGATCACATCATTAGGAGAATGATGTGATGGAAAAGACCCATCCGTTAGCTTAGCATAATGATCGTTCAGTTTGTTGCTATTGCTTTCTTCATGTCAAATACATATTCCTTCGACTATGAGATTATGCAACTCCCGGATACCGGAGAAATACCTTGTGTGCTGTCAAATGTCACAACGTAACTGGGTGATCATAAAGATTCTCTACAGGTATCTCCAAAGGTGTTTGTTGAGTTGGTATAGATCGAGATTAGGATTTGTCACTCCGAGTATCGGAGAGGTATCTCTGGGCCCTCTCGGTAATACACATCATAAGCTTGCAAGCAAATGACTAAGGAGTTAGTCGCGAGGTGATTCATTACGGAACGATTCAAGAGACTTGCCAGTAACGAGATTGAACTAGATATGAAGATACCGATGATCGAATCTCGGGCAAGTAACATACCGATAGACAAAGGGAATTACGGATGTTGTCATAACGGTTCGACCAATAAAGATCTACATAGAATATGTAGGAGCCAATATGGGCATCCAGGTTCCGCTATTGGTTATTGACCGGAGAGGTGTCATGGTCATGTCTACATAGTTCTCGAACCCGTAGGGTCCGCACGCTTAACGTTCGTTGACGATATAGTGTTATATGAGTTATATGATTTGGTGACCGAATGTTGTTCGGAGTCCCTGATGAGATCACGGACATGGCGAGGAGTCTTGAAATGGTCGATAGGTAAAGATCGATATATAGGACAATGGTATTTGGACACCGAAAGTGTTTCGGGACGTACCAGGAAGGAATCGGGTCACCGGAAGAGGTTCCGGGCACCCCCCCCCCCCCCGGCAAATTATGGGCTTAATGGGCCAAAGGGAGGGACAGACCAGCCCACTAGGGGGCTGGTGTGCCCCTCCACATGTTTGGACAGCCCTAGGGAAGGAAAAGGGGGAGGGCTAGCCCCTCGTGCCTTTCCCTCTCATGGGAGAAAGGAAAGGGAGGGGCGCCACCCTCCCCTGCCTTTCCCCGCACTCCAAATAAGGAAAGAAGGGGGCGCGGCTTGGGAGGGACCCCAAGTAGGATTCCTCCTACTTGGGCGCCTCCTTTGGCTGCTCCTCCCTCCCTCCCACCTATATATATGTGGGAGGGGGCGCCTAGCACACATCAGACAATTGTTTAGCCGTGTGCGGCGCCCCCCTCCACCATTTACACCCCCGGTCATATCTTTGTAGTGCTTAGGCGAAGCCCTGCGAGGATTAATACACCATCACCGTCACCACGCCGTCGTGCTGACGGAACTCATCTACTACCTCGACGTCTTGCTGGATCAAGAAGGCGAGGGACGTCACCGAGCTGAACGTGTGCAGAACGCGGAGGTGCCGTGTGTTCAGTACTTGATCGGTTGAAGCGCGAAGAAGTTCAACTATATCAACGCGTTGTGAAACGCTTCCGCTTACAGTCTACGAGGGTACGTAGACACACTCTTCCCTTGTTTCTATGCATCTCCATGGATAGATCATTGTGTGTGCGTAGAATTTTTTTTTTGTTTTCCATGCAAGATTCCCAACATAATCCCCTCCAGCCAAGCTCACAATACCCGCCGAAGACCCATCTTCGGGCCTCGATGCGGAAGCAAGGTTCAGACGCCGAGAGTCACTCCTGGCCAAACAATCTCCTCACGACACTCCTCTGGCCTCGAGCCCTTGCGACGAGTCGACGATCGGTAGCCAGGGATTACTGGTACGTCTCCAACGTATCTATAATGTTTGATTGTTCCATGCTGTTATATTATCATTCTTGGATGTTTTATAATCATTTTATAGTCATTTTATACCATTTTTTGGTACTAACCTATTGACATAGTGCCAAGTGCCAGTTGTTGTTTTTTGCATATTTTTTACATCGCAGGAAATCAATACCAAATGGTGTGCAAACGCAACGATTTTTTTTATGGATTTTTATGGACCAGAAGACATCCAATGGGCCGAAGAAGCATCCGCGGGGTGCTCCAAGGGGAGCACAACCCACCAGGGCGCGTCTGGAGGCCCAGGTGCGCCCTGGTGGGTTGTGCCCATCTTGGGTGCCCCCTGGACCGCCTCTTTACTCTATAAATACCCCAATATTCCAAAAACCCTAGGGGAGTGGAAGAAAATCAATTCCAGCCGCCGCAAGTTCCAGAACCACCAGATCCAATCTAGACACCATCACGGAGGGGTTCATCATGTCCATTGGTGCCTCTCCAGTGATGCGTGAGTAGTTCTTTGTAGACCTACGGGTCCTAGTTAGTAGCTAGATGGCTTCCTCTCCCTCTTTTGATTCTCAATAGAATGGTCTCTTGGAGATCCATATGATGTAACTCTTTTTGCGGTGTGTTTGTTGGGATCGGATGAACTTTGAGTTTATGATCAGATCTATGTTTTTATCCATGAAAGTTATTTGAGTCTTCTTTGATCTCTTATATGCATGATTGCTTATAGCCTCGTATTTCTTATCCGATATTTGGGTTTTGTTTGGCAAACTTAATCTATTTATCTTGCAATGGGAAGAGGTGCTTTGTGATGGGTTCGATCTTACAATGCTTGATCCCAGTGACAGAAGGGGAACCAACACGTATGTATCGTTGCTATTAAGGTTAACAAGATGGGGTCTATTTCTACATAAATAGATCTTGTCTACATCATGTCATCGTTCTTATTGCATTACTCCGTTTCTCCATGAACTTAATACACTAGATGCATGCTCGATAGCGATCGATGTGTGGAGTAATAGTAGTAGATGCAGGCAAGAGTCGGTCTGCTAATCTTGGACGTGATGCCTATATAGTGATCATTGCCTGGATATCGTCATGATTATTTGAAGTTATATCAATTGCCCAACAGTAATTCGTTTACCCACCGTTTGCTATTTTTCTCGAGAGAAGCCACTAGTGAAATCTACGACCCCCGGGTCTCTTTCTCATTATATTTGCCTTTGCGATCTATTTTATTTGCTTTTATTTTCAGATCTATTAAACCAAAAAATACAAAAATACCTTGCTGCAATTTATTTTATCTCGCGTTCCCGTGAGATCTATCTATCAAATTATTACAACTTTCTCAAGTCCGTTTGCCAATTTCTAGTGCCGTTACCCGAAAGGGATTGACAACCCCTTTAACACGTCGGGTTGCGAGTATTTGTTATTTGTGTGCAGGTGCCACTACTAGAAAAAACCTTACCAGCAGCGTGTGTTTTTGAACTACCAGTAGCGTAGGTTCCCATGCTACTGCTATGACGCTACAACTATTTTTTAGCAGTAGCGTGTGTTTTACCCCACGCTACTGCTAAACAAACATACCAATAGCGCTGGTGCCCCACGCTACTAGTATTCCACACCCACGCTACTACTAATGGAATAGTAGTAGCACTTCTATAATGCCCCACGCTACTAGTAACTAATTAGGATTTAAAACGAATCTACATATTCCAGTTTAGACATACATTTCATAGTACTCACATACATGCATTTCATAATACATACATGTTACAGTCAATCATACATAACTAAAATAGATATTTAATACATACATACATACATACATAGATATATATATATATATATATATATATATATATATATATATATATATACACACACAATATACGCCACGCGTATAGGTCGTCGGCGTCGGCGCCTCCACAAGCCCGTGTTGATGGTGTTGATGTCGTCGTAGTCGCCGCCGCTGCAGCATCATGATGATGTCGTCGTCCTCGCCGCTGCAGCACCGTGATGATGTCGTCGTCATCGTCGCCACCACCACAGCCCCATGTTGATGTCAATGTCGTCATTGTCGCTACCGCCGCCGCAGCCCCGTGTCGATGTCGATGTTGTCGTCGCCCCCACAGCCCCATGTCGATATCGCCTTTGTCGCCGCCGCAACTTCATGTCCATGTGTTCCCTACTAGGAACTCACAAATCCTGGAATTAAACAATGAACCAAGACCATTACTAGGAACTCTAAAAGAACCTGAAGCATTAGTACAATATAACAGTAACCTATAGAGCACTAAGTAACAATAGCAGAAACAAAAGCATATAGCAGCAGAATAGTATAAATGAATTATAAGCAGTACCAAACATACCAATCCTAGAAACTGGGGAAAACCGAACTTAAAAAGGATACAGTGCTAGGCATGACTAGAGGTGAAATCAGATTTACACATCTTCGTATGACCACAAGTGAAATGAGATTTCGACATCTTCGTACGACCACAAGTGAAGGATACAGTGCAAGTAACCTATAGAGCACTAAGTAACACAGACGAAGATTTTTATCAATACTAGGCTAACAATTCATACACGAATGAGATATGGGTTTATTATTAGGTCATGACATTTTCATATGGGTTTGCGCAATATATTAAATGTGTTCAGGATCTACTAGTATAATCAAACGTCAAAAGTGGGCTTACGAAGAAACGTTTAGCTTACATACATGAATTTACAGGCCCGAGATACCTTGTATAGGCCAAGAAGAATATTGTCAAGAGACTCCTGAGCTTCATTTGGACAACAGTCACGGAAGGATCTTATCGCTTCAATGGCCTCTTCAGCCTGATTTGCTTGTTTCAGTATAGTTTCCATATCCTTCAATGCACTCTCAATTCGTTGCCAAGTACAGTACTGCCCAATTTGTCTCTCCCAAGTTGACCTGACGCCTGAAACCTTAAGCTACAGGAAAGTATTCAGAGTTGAGAAAACAGAGCAAACGCAAAGGAAAGCGCTACACCTCAAGAGACAAACATAATTAGCAGATGGAAGAGGTGGCAGTTTAAGAAGATCAGTGGATGGAAGATGGCTCGCAGGTAATTTACACAAACCAATTGTCTTAAATTCTTCTAGTGCCCTCCTATTAGTGTAGCCATTAAAACTGAGGTAAAGTTAGGAGAGTTAAATAAATCTATTCAATTGAAAAGTGATATGAAAGCTGAATATTTGTGGAGTGTTGTTAAGTCCCATTTCTTTCAATGAAGCTTGTTTAAGTAGATCTAATTATGTTTCCCCTGGTGGAAGTAGACCAAAATATATGTGCTTGCTGTGCTTCAGAAATAGTGGACCACTAATTCATTTTGCACCCTGTTTCTGAATATTTGCGGAGTGTGTCTAAAAACATTCAGGTTGTTTTCTGCTTCTTTCAATGATTTGTCCATTTGGATTTCTGAAGTTTGCTGGAGAATGTTAGAAATTTGACGGTTCTGGGAGAAGTTGCTCTAGTTTGGACTATCAGGAACCTGTGTTGTCAGTTTCTAATGATGAATTGGACTCTGTCTCCTGAAGATGGGATATGGGCTATCTCCTCAAGATGATGAAGTTATGGAATATGGACTATTTGTCCCAGACAGACCGCTATGGCTATGGACTCTGTCTCTTGAATATGATGAAGTTCTACCAACAAGTTTTTCCTCCCTTTACTTTTGCTTCCAGTAAATGAGCTTGTTTTCATGTATCCCAATTTGGCGTGCTCTCTGCCATAACAAAGCTCACAATCTAATGTATGTTCTCATATATTTGGTCCCAGTTGACTTTCACGTGTCTGAAATTAATAGAATTTTATCATGATCCTTCATTCAGTTACAGTTACAGAAACATCTATTTGTATGTTGTTGACAATGTTATATGTTCCAACATTTCCAGAGTTTATTTATTTATTGATTTCCGAATGGACTAAGCAATCAGTGTTGCCAATCATCTATGCGGAATGGATCCTATATAGTAAAAAGCTACTGTTCCATGCACAGAGAGATCGGCAACCGCTTATACATCCCTATCTCTGAACTAATAATTGGTACAGCAAGTGGATGTCTGTCTGACAGAAGAGGAAAATGCAGACTCCTTCCTCTGCTCCAGCGACTCCATCTTGCTCCTACAGAGCAGAGGACGGAGGGAGACGCTGCCAATGGTTGATGCTATCCTTTTGTTGGAGAAAGGAGTACTCCGCACTAGACTATATTGCGGCAAAGAAAATCTAGGACCATCCCCGCCTGAATCTCGATAGCAGCAGGAATCAATAACCCTAGCTTGTAGCTACAGATCCAACACTTACATATCAAGCAGCGATGGTGTCCCAACTCCAGCTCTTGGTAGGTATGGCGCTGTCGCCGGCTCCGGCTCCGGGAGACCTCTGCTCCACCGGCCACCGGCAGAAACATCGGCTCGCCCAGACCAGTGGTGGTGATTGCAGCCAGGGGGTCGGCGCCCGAAACCCTAGCCGCGGGCAAAGGTGTAGGCCCATAGGCATGGATCTGGACGGAGGGGAGGGAGGGCGGAGCTTGGGGGCGCATTGTGCGCGGGCGGAGCTCGCCAGAACCAGCCGGCGTGTGTGGTGGCGACGGCAAGGGGATCGTGGCGGAGAGGAGCTCGGGGTGGGGGTGAGGGTCACGAGAGAGAGTTTTTTTAGGGATTCGCTAGAGAGAGTTTGGTGTGGTGGGTGGTGCGGCAGTGGACATGCTCAGTAGTAGCGTGGTTGTCTCGCCCCCGCTATAGTTATTCACTTAGCAGTAGCGCACGTTTTATACCCCACTCTATTACTATTGTTTAATGAGGGGGCAGGATGAAAATCATTTAGTAGCGTATATTTTTTTGCCTGCGCTACTACCACGTCATACCAGTAGCGCGTTTTTTCTGACGCGCTACTACTAAGTAGCAATAGCGCGGGTCAAATAACCCACACTACTACTAAATGTCTATCTATAGGGGTTTTCCTAGTAGTGTGTTGTTTATGTAGTGTTGCTTGGTTCTCCTACTAGTTCGATAACCTTGGTCTCATCATTGAGAAAAATATCTACCGTCGCTATGCTGCATCATCCCTTCCTCTTTGGGAAAATACCGACGTAGTCTATAGCAGACATTAATTACCCCTGGCCCAAATCAACTTGGCCTCGAGCCTCAGCATGGAAACAACGTTCAAGGACCAGGGCCCGCCTTCAGTCTCCGATGATGGTCCAGTCCCGAGCCTCGAGCTCAACTCGGCCCTTGAAAACCAAAACCCAGTTAGGGCACAAATTATCCCTTGCCTCACTACGCTGGAGTTCGGTCCCGAACTCCCACCGCTCACAAGCTCGGCGACCCTCGCCTTGTTAAACGTGGCGCTGAACTGAATCCAGAAGATGGTTATTTGGGAGGACCTGTCCTTAGATCGCGTGTAACAGCCCTTCGAGGCATATCTTGGGGAATTTTGCACCCACCCACCACCCGCTTAGTAGCCACCGTCGAAGATTTAACCGACATGCTGGATTACACCTCGGAAAATACCGAATACATGGATGAGGATAGTGGAGCCACGACCAGCATTGATGGAGCTCCCCCCATCACCGCCCACTGGACGACCACATCCACCTACGACGTCTATATGGTAGACACCCCGAAGGGAGACGAAGGCACCCCCGGGAAGCATAATGTCACGCCTAGCGAGGAGCCACCGAAGCGCCGCAGACAGCGCCGCCGCTCCAAGGCACATCGAAGCCACACGAGCAACACGGACACAGGAGAAAATGCCACCCCGAATAATGCGGACAACCTCGACCCCGGAGCCAACGAGCAACCACAAGTCAACCACCAGGAGCGTGAGGAGCATGACGAGCACGAGGATCTACTCGACCCAAAACATCTCGATGACTCCGAAGATGACAATTACCTCCCCCTCTCAGAGGAGGAGGTGAGTCTGGGTGACGAAGATTTCATCGTCCCCGAAGACCCGCTGGATCAAGAGCGGTTCAAGCGGCAGCTCATCGCCACCGCACGTAGTCTGAAGAAACAACGACAGAAAATAAAGGTCAAACAGGACACGCTCAACGAGAGGTGGACTAAAGTCCTGGACGCCGAAGAGGAGTACGACCACAAGCAATAGATGAAAAGCTACCCGAAGCGGAAGCTACTGCCACAGTTCAACGACAAGGCCGTAGAGCCAGCACCTCCAAGGTACACTGAGGCAGACCAACCAGACTGCCCCCTCGAGGACGGGATCAGACAGCTGACAAAGTCGAAAAACCTGCCACCCACCCTCACCATCAAGGCAAGGAACCATTACGGTCAGGCTATGAGTACGACCTCCGCCGGGACCTAGATGCTCGGGCAGGCCTGACAAGGTCCATTTACGATCCCAAAAGGGACCCTCCTGCTAGACAGGATGGATACAAATCCTGGTCAGACCAAAACGATAGAGCTCGGGAACTGCAACGAGCCCGGATGGCAGATGACCTCCGGCGTGACGTAGCCCGAGTCAGGGGCGCCGCCCATCCCCTTTGCATCCTAGATAAAGTGATGCAACATGAATTCCTAGAAGGTTTCAAACCTGTGAACATTGAGCCCTGTGATGGGACAACAGATCCTACAGTATGGATCGAAGACTTCCTATTGCACATCCACATGGCATGCGGAGACGACCTCCATGCCATCAATAACTATGGACCCGAAGGTCTGAGGTAAACTACTCACACATCATCGGAGAGGCTATGGTGTTGATGTAGAAGCCCTCCGTGATCAATGCCCCCTCCGGCGGAGCGCCGGAAAAGGCCCCAAGATGGAATATCACGGGTACAGAAGGTTGCGGCGGTGGAAATAGGTTTTTGGCTCCGTATCTGATAGTTTGGGGGTACGTAGGTATATATAGGAGGAAGAAGTACGTCGGTGGAGCAACATGGGCCCCACGAGGGTGGAGGGCGCGCCGGGGGGGTGGTAGGCGCGCCCCCCCGCCTCGTGCTCTCCTCGTTGATTACTTTGCGTAGACTCCAAGTCCTCTGGATCACGTTCGTTCCGAAAATCACGTTCCCGAAGGTTTCATTCCGTTTGGACTCCGTTTGATATTCTTTTTCTGTGAAACACTGAAATAGGCAAAAAAACAACAATTTGGGCTGGGCCTCCGGTTAATAGGTTAGTCCCAAAAATAATATAAAAGTGTATAATAAAGCCCGTTAAACATCCAAAACAGAATATAATATAGCATGGAACAATAAAAAATTATAGATACGTTGGAGACGTATCAAGCATCCCCAAGCTTAATTCCTGCTCGTCCTCGAGTAGGTAAATGATAAAAACAGAATTTTTGATGTGGAATGCTACTTAGCATAATTTTCAATGTAATTCTCTTAATTGTGGTATGAATATTCAGATCCGAATGATTCAAGACAAAAGTTTAATATTGACATAAAATTAATAATACTTCAAGCATACTAACTAAGCAATTATGTCTTCTCAAAATAACATGGCCAAAGAAAGTTATCCCTACAAAATCATATAGTCTGGCTATGCTCTATCTTCACCACACAAAGTATTTAAATCATGCACAACCCCGATGACAATCCAAGCAATTGTTTCATACTTTTGGTGTTCTCAAACTTTTTCAATCTTCACGCAATACATGAGCGTGAGCCATGGATATAACACTATATGTGGAATAGGATGGTGGTTGTGGAGAAGACAAAAAAAGGAGAAGATAGTCTCACATCAACTAGGCGTATCAACGGGCTATGGAGATGCCCATCAATAGATATCAATGTGAGTGAGTAGGCATTGCCATGCAACGGATGCACTAGAGCTATAAGTATATGAAAGCTCAACAAAAGAAACTAAGTGGGTGTGCATCCAACTCTCTTGCTCATGAAGACCTAGGGCATTTTGAGGAAGCCCATCATTGGAATATACAAGACAAGTTCTATAATGAAAAATTCCCACTAGTATATGAAAGTGATATCATAGGAGACTCTCTATCATGAAGATCATGGTGCTACTTTGAAGCACAAGTGTGGTAAAAGGATAGTAACATTGTCCCTTCTCTCTTTTTCTCTCATTTTTTTATTTGGGCCTTTTCTCTTTTTTTTGTGGCCTCTTTTTTTCTCTTTTTTTTTATTTTTTCGTCTGGAGTCTCATCCCGACTTGTGGGGGAATCATAGTCTCCATCATCATTTCCTCACTTGGGACAATGCTCTAATAATGATGATCATCACACTTTTATTTACTTACAACTCAAGAATCACAACTCAATACTTAGAACAAAATATGACTCTATGTGAATGCTTCCGGCGGTGTACCAGGATATGCAATGAATCAAGAGTGACATGTATGAAAGAATTATGAACGGTGGCGTTGCCGCAAATACGATGTCAACTACATGATCATGCGAAGCAATATGCCAATGATGGAGTGTGTCATAGTAAACGGAAGAGTGGTAAGTTGCATGGCAATATATCTTGGAATGGCTATGGAAATGCCATAATAGGTAGGCATGGTGGCTGTTTTGAGGAAGGTATATGATGGGTGTATGATACCGGCGAAAAGTGCGCGGTATTAGAGAGGCTAGCAATGGTGGAAGGAAGAAAAGTGCGTATAATCCATGGACTCAACATTAGTCATAAAGAACTCATATACTTATTGCAAAAATCTACAAGTTATCAAAGCAAAGTATTACGCGCATGCTCCTAGGGGGATAGATTGGTAGGAAAAGACCATCGATCATCCCCGACCGCCACTCATAAGGAAGACAATCAATATATAATCATGCTCCGACTTCATCACATAACGGTTCACCATACGTGCATGCTACGGGAATCACAAACTTTAACACAAGTATTCCTCAAATCCACAACTACTCAACTAGCATGACTCCAATATCACCATCTTCATATCTCAAAACTTCTCATAGTATTCAACACACTCATAAGATAATTTTTACTAACCTTGGATGCCTATTACTTTAGGACTAATTTCTCAACTTAAGCAAATTACCATGCTGTTTTGTAGGACTCTCAAAATAATATAAGTGAAGCATGAGAGAACAATAGTTTCTATAAAACAAATCCACCATCGTGCTCTAAAAGATATAAGTGAAGCACTAGAGCAAAAACTATATAGCTCAAAAGATATAAGTGAAGCACATAGAGTATTCTAATAAATTTCGAATCATGTGTGTCTCTCTCAAAAGGTGTGTACAGAAAGGATGATTGTGGTAAACTAAAAAGCAAAGACTCAAATCATACAAGACGCTCCAAGCAAAACACATATCATGTGGTGAATAAAAATATAGCTCCAAGTAAAGTTACCGATGGAAGTAGACGAAAGAGGGGATGCCATCCGGGGCATCCCCAAGCTTTGGCTTTTTGGTGTCCTTAGATTATCTTGGGGTTCCATGGGCATCCCCAAGCTTAGGCTCTTGCCACTCCTTGTTCCATAATCCATCAAATCTTTTACCCAAAACTTGAAAACTTCACAACACAAAACTTAACAGAAAATATCGTGAGCTCTGTTAGCGAAAGAAAACAAAACACCACTTCAAGGTACTGTAATGAACTCATTCTTTATTTATATGGGTGTTAAACCTACTGTATTCCAACTTCTCTATGGTTTATAAACTATTTTATTAGCCATAGATTCATCAAAATAAGCAAACAACACACGAAAAACAGAATCTGTCAAAAACAGAAAAGTCTGTAGTAATCTGTAACTAACGCAAACTTCTGGAACTCCAAAAAATCTACCAAAATAGGAAGACCTAGACAATTTGTTTATTGATCTTCTGCAATTGGAATAAGTATTTTATCATGTTCTGGTGATTTGTAACAATTGTTTTTGTGAACAGAAAGTTTCTGGAATTTTCAGCAAGATCAAATAACTATCATCCAAGAAGATCCTATAGGTCTAACTTGGCACAACACTAAATTAAACACAAAACCACATCTAAACAGAAGCTAGATGGATTATTTATTCCTAGACAGAACCAAAAAGCAAAAAACAAAAATAAAATTGGGTTTCCTCCCAACAAGCGCTATCGTTTAGCGCCCCTAGCTAGGCATTAATAATTTTGATGATGCTCACAAGAAAGACAAGAATTGAAGCGCAAAGAGAGCATCATGAAACACGTGATAAACACATCTAGGTCTAACATACTTCCTATGCATAGGCATTTTATAAGCAAACAAATTATCATAGCATGCAAAAATTAGCATATGCAAGGAAGAAGAAAGAGACGATAGCAATCTCAACATGAAGAGAGGTAATTTAGTAACATGAAAATTTCTACAACCATATTTTCCTCTCTCATAATAATTACATGTAGGATCATAAGCAAATTCAACAAAATAGCTATCACATAAAATATATTCAACATGATCCACATGCATGCAAAGTTGACACTCTTCCAAAATAGTGGGATTAACATTAACTAAAGTCATGACCTCTCCAAACCCACTTTTATCAAAAACTTCATAAGATTGAACATTCTCCGAATATGTGGGATCTAAAGTTGACACTCTTCCAAACCCACTTTCAATATTATTGCAAATATTATTATCAATCTCATATTCATCATGGGGATTAAATAAATTTTCAAGATCATAAGAAGAATCACCCCAATCATGATCATTGCAACAAGTAGTAGACATAGCAAAACTAGCATCCCCAAGCTTAGGGTTTTGCATATTATTAGCACAATTGACATCAAGAGAATTTATAGTAAAATCATTGCAATCATGCTCTTTATTCAAAGATCTATCTTGAATCGCTTCATAAAGTACTTCATCACAATTTTCAGATTCACGAATTTCAAGCAAAACCTCATAAAGGTAATCTAGTGCACTCAACTCACTAGCAATAGGTTCATCATAATTGGATCTCTTAAAGAGATTAGCAAGTGGATGAGGATCCATAAACTTTTAGCAAGTGAAGATGCAAGCAAAAAGAAGGTACATGGCAACACAAGCAAACGAAGAAGACGAACGGAAAAGAGGCGAATAAAACGGCAAGGGTGAAGTGAGGGAGAGGAAAACGAGAGGCAAATGGCAAATAGTGTAATGCAAGGGATAAGAGTTTGTGATGGGTACTTGGTACTCCCTCCGTTTCTTTTTACTCCGCATATAAGATTTGGTCAAAGTCAAACTACACAAAATTTTGACCAAATTTATATAAAAAATATGAACATCTACAATACTAAAATTATATAGTATGAAAATACGTTTCATAGTGCATCTGATAATATTGATTTCATATTGTGAATGTTTATATTTTTTAATATAAAGTTAGTCAAACTCTACAAAGCTTGACTTTGACCAAACCTTATATGCGGACTAAAAAGAAACGGAGGGAGTATGTCTTGACTTGACTTGACTTGGCGCGAATCTCCCCGGCAACGGCGCCAGAAATCCTTCTTGCTACCTCTTGAGCATTGCGTTGGTTTTCCCTTGAAGAGGAAAGGGTGATGCAGTAAAGTAGCGTAAGTATTTCCCTCAGTTTTTGAGAACCAAGGTATCAATCCAGTAGGAGATCACGCACGAGTCCCTCACACCTACACAAACAAATAAGAACCTCGCCACGCGATAAAGGGGTTGTCAATCCCTCAACGGTCACTTACAAGAGTGAGATCTGATAGAGATGTAAGATAATATTTTTGGTATTTTTTATGGTAAAGAGTAAAAGTAAAGAAAGCAAAATAAACGGTAATGGAAATAGCTTGTTGACGGAAGATTAATATGATGGAAAATAGACCCGGGGGCCATAGGTTTCACTAGTGGCTTCTCTCAAGATAGCATAAGTATTACGGTGGGTGAAAAAATTACTGTCGAGCAATTGATAAAATTGAGCATAGTTATGAGAATATCTAGGTATGATCATGTATATAGGCATCACGTCCACGACAAGTAGACCGACTCCTGCCTGCATCTACTACTATTACTCCACACATCGACCGCTATCCAGCATGCATCTAGAGTATTAAGTTCATAAGAATAGAGTAATGCTTTAAGTAAGATGACATGATGTAGAGGGATAAACTCATGCAATATGATATAAACCCCATCTTGTTATCCTCGATGGCAACAATACAATACGTGCCTTGCTGCCCCTACTGTCACTGGGAAAGGACACCGCCAGATTGAACCCAAAGCTAAGCACTTCTCCCATTGCAAGAAAGATCAATCTAGTAGGCTAAACCAAACTGATAATTCGAAGAGACTTGCAAAGATAACCAATCATACATAAAAGAATTCAGAGGAGATTCAAATATTGTTCATAGATAATCTTGATCATAAACCCACAATTCATCGGATCTCGACAAACACACCGCAAAAGAAGATTACATCGAATAGATCTCCACGAGAATCGTGGAGAACTTTGTATTGAGATCCAAAGAGAGAGAAGAAGCCATCTAGCTAATAACTATGGACCCGAAGGTCTGAGGTAAACTACTCACACATCATCGGAGAGGCTATGTTGTTGATGTAGAAGCCCTCTGTGATCAATGCCCCCTCCGGCGGAGTGCCGGAAAAGGCCCCAAGATGGAATCTCACGGGTACAGAAGGTTGCGGCAGTGGAAATAGGTTTTTGGCTCCGTATCTGATAGTTTGGGGGTACGTAGGTATATATAGGAGGAAGAAGTATGTCGGTGGAGCAACATGGGCCCCATGAGGGTGGAGGGCGCCCCTGGGGGGGGGGGGGTAGGCGCGCCCCCTGCCTCGTGCTCTCCTCGTTGATTACTTTGCATAGACTCCAAGTCCTCTGGATCACGTTCGTTCCGAAATTCACGTTCCCGAAGGTTTCATTCCGTTTGGACTCCGTTTGATATTCTTTTTCTGCGAAACACTGAAATAGGCAAAAAAAACAGCAATTTGGGCTGGGCCTCCGGTTAATAGGTTAGTCCCAAAAATAATATAAAAGTGTATAATAAAGCCCGTTAAACATCCAAAACAGAATATAATATAGCATGGAACAATAAAAAATTATAGATACGTTGGAGACGTATCACCCCCGGACGCCGATGACCTGAGCCACGTAATCCAGCAGCCCGGCAAGTCAGCCTGGCAATTTTGGAACCGGTTTTTGACCAAGAAAAATCAAATCGTTGACTGTCCGGACTCTGAAGCAATAGCCGCCTTTAAGCGCAGTATTTGGGATGAATGGCTAGTACGACATTTCGGCCAAGACAAGCCAGGAACGATGGCCGCACTTACCTCCCTGATGACCCGCTTCTGCGCTGGAGAGGATAGCTGGCTGGCCCGTAGAGGCACCAATCCAGATACCCTCGGCACCTTAGAAGTCTGGAACGGGAACGGGAAGCCCCGAAGGAATAAGAACAAGTGCCGCCACAACAACGGCGAAACTGAGGAGATGGCAGTAAATGTCGGATTCCGTAATCAAAAGTATGGGTCACGGAAAAGGCCCTCCAAAGGCAACCAAGACGGCCCAACCAAGCTGGACATAATCCTGTACAGGCCCTGCAGATTCACGACACCACGGAGAAGCCCGCCAACCACTCCAACCGCAATTGTTGGGTGATCAAACAGGCCGGCAAGCTTCAAGCCGAAGACTCGGGCAAAAGCCCACGAAGCGAGGACTGAAGAGGCCCGTAGGCCAAACAATGGAGGCCAAAAACCTTTCCCTTCTGAGGTCAAGACGGTGAACATGATCTACGCCACCCACATACCAAGGAAGGAGAGGAAGCGTGCGCTGCGAGACGTATACGCCGTCGAACCCGTAGCACCGAATTTAACCCGTGGTTGGCTTGCCCGATCACCTTTGACCGCGGAGACCATCCGACCAGTATACAGCACGGAGGATCAGCGGCCTTGGTACTGGACCCCATTATCGATGGGTACCACCTCATGAGTGTCCTAATAGACAGGGGCAACACCCTTAATCTGATCTATGCAGACACAGTGAGAAAAATGGGGATCGATCCATCAAGGATCAAACCCAGTAACACCTCTTTTAAAGGGGTTATTCCGGGCATAGAAGCCCAATGCTCAGGCACGGTAACTCTTGAAGTGGTGCTTGGGTCACCGGATAACTTCCGAAGCGAAGTTGATCTTCGATATCGCTCCATTCTGCAGTGGCTATCATGCCCTCCTTGGTCGAACGACGTTCGCCAAATTTAACACCGTCCCGCATTACGCCTACCTCAAGCTGAAGATGCCCGGCCCCTCGGGCGTCATAACAATCAATGGCAACACGGAGCGCTCACTTCGGACCGAGGAACACACCATGGCCCTGGCAGCCGAAGACCAAGCCGTCGCCAATGGGCCAAAATATCTGCGCGCCGTCGCGCTCTACGTGCCTCGTCAGCACAACTTCGCGCTCGAGATACCTTGGGCGGCCGTGGGGACCGATGTCGAACCCATATCCCCACGTATTCGGGTCAACCGAACTACGACATCCCTACAAGAGCACGGCTCCAGACTCACTCAGCATGAAGCTATATTCGGCAGGGCTACATCTTCACAGTCCCTACCGCAGGCATCCCTCGCCCGCACGCAATGTTCACGGATGACCAATTCAAACCTATCCATCATGCAGAAGTAAAGGTGCAAACGTGCAGCAGGGCACAGTTGAGGCTTCAACCCACGAATCAAGGCCTTGTGTAAACCTTTTTCTGTAAAATTTCTTTTTTCATTTATTGTACAATGCCACAACAGTTCGAATTGTACGGATTGACACCTAGAGCCTATGAAAGTTAAAAACACCTTTAAAGTGTTAAGGCAACAGAATCATCCAGCCTTTCTTTCTCCTTTCCCTTTTTCTCCCGCTCTTCGAACAACTAGGCAGGCACACAATGCGTAGTAAATACAACTCGGCTAATCAACCGAGGGCTTGATTTTTTCCAATCAACCTAACATACCAAGTCCGGCACCACTTCTCATAGTGTGCTCGGCGTCTCGGATATTGCATTATATGCATCGGTACCGAACTATGTCTTGGGTCAATAGTTGGGTTGCCCGGCTCCTGTGCTTGCCTCCTTACTTTCCACATGTTCGGCTAAGAAGGCAAAGGGAGCACCCCTGCGATTGTATTTCTTGTTAGTCTAGTTAAGTACCTCAGGGGAAAAAGCCGAAAACTGACTGTCATAGTAAGCGAGAACTGGTCAGCGATCCGATGACAAGTGTTACAACTAAAATATCATTGGCGATTTATCCGTGTCATACGCAGGGTTCGTCCTAGCACAAACCAAGTGGTCACTCGGGCAGGCCTCGGCCCCCTTGTACACCGCAAAACCCTGGGGCTAGTCACTAGTCCCCGCCGTCAAGCTCCTATGGCAAAGTAAAAGCAATAAAACCGCATAGTCCGATTGCCTGGTCTCTCTCTCGCACTACCGCCTTCGGGCACCAAGACGTTGGCTAAGGGTAACAGTGCGGAGACGAAACACCCCTCGTCTTATTAACTTGGGGCTGAAGCCGACGACTGGTAACTTTCAGAATAATAAAACAGCTGCACAGGAGGCAAAATTAAACAGTGCATACAAAACAGACCGCACAATAAAGTGATACGTCTCCAACGTATCTATAATTTTTGATTATTCCGTGCTATTATATTATCTGTTTTGGATGTCTTATATGCATTAATATGCTATTTTATATTATTTTTGGGACTAACCTATTAACCTAGAGCCCAGTGCCAGTTCCTATTTTTCCTTGTTTTAGAGTTTCACAGAAAAGGAATATCAAACGGAGTCCAAACGGAATGAAACTTTCACGATGTTTTTTCTTGGACCAGAAGACATCCAGAGGGCTTGGAGTGCACGTAAGGAAAGCCACGAGGCGGCCACAAGGTCGAGAGGCGCGCCCAAGGGGGTACGGCGTGCCCCCACCCTTATGGGCCCCCCGTGACTCCACCGACCTATTTCTTCCGCCTATATATTCTCAAATATCCCAAAAACTTCCAGGGGAGCCACGAAACCACTTTTCCACCGCCGCAACCTTCTGTACCCATGAGATCCCATCTAGGGGCCTTTTCTGGCGTCCTGCCGGAGGGGGATTTGATCACGGAGGGCTTTTACATCAACACCATTGACTCTCCGATGAAGAGTGAGTAGTTTACCACAGACCTACGGGTCCATAGCTAGTAGCTAGATGGCTTCTTCTCTCTCTTTGATTCTCAATACAAAGTTCTCCTCGATGTTCTTGGAGATCTATTCGATTTAATACTCTTTTGCAGTGTGTTTGCCAAGATCCGATGAATTGTGCATTTATGATCAGCTTATCTATGAATATTATTTGAATCTCCTCTGAATTCTTATATACATGATTTGATATCTTTGCAAGTCTCTTCGAACTATCGATTTGGTTTGGCCAACTAGATTGGCTTTTCTTGCAATGGGAGAAGTGCTTAGCTTTGGGTTCAATCTTGCGGTGCTCGATCCTAGTGACAGAAGGGGAACCGACACGTATTGTATTGTTGCCATCGAGGATAACAAGATGGGTTTTTCATCATATTGCTTGAGTTTATCCCGCTACATCATGTCATCTTACTTAATGCGTTGCTCTGTTCTTATGAACTTATACTCTAGATGCAGGCAGGAGTCGGTCGATGCGTGGAGTAATAGTAGTAGATGTAGGCAGGAGTCGATCTACTTGACACGGACGTGATGCCTATATTTATGATCATTGCCTTAGATATCGTCACGATTATGCACTTTTCTATTAATTGCTCAGCAGTAATTTTTTCACCCACCGTAATATTATCTATCTTGAGAGAAGCCTCTAGTGAAACCTATGGCCCCCGGGTCTATTTTCCATCATATAAGTTTCCGATCTACAATTTTAGTTTCCTATTTACTTTCTTTGCAATCTTTTACTTTCCGCTTCATAAACCAAAAATACCAAAAATATTACTTTACCGTTTATCCATATATATCAGATCTCACTTTGCAAATAACCATGAAGGGATGGACAACCCCTTTATCGCGTTGGGTGCAAGTTGGTGTTTGTTTGTGCAGGTATTCGGTGGCTTGTTGCGTTGTCTCCTACTGGATTGATACCTTGGTTCTCAAAAGCTGAGGGAAATACTTACTCTACTTTGCTGCATCACCCTTTCCTCTTCAAGGGAAAAACCAACGCAAGCTCAAGAGGTAGCATAAAGCAACATGTTCGGATGGCAACTAGACACAAAATTATTCAGTGATTACATCCTTCAAACACTGACCCTCTATGGCCCGAGCACCTTCCATAACTTGGGCGAAGTACATCTCAGGGCGGCGGTGCTCCTTTCCAGCCGACGGAGGACCAACAGCCATATCCAACGGCTTGATCCTTGGCCAATGCACCATGGTCTTCGCGAAGGACAGCCTCGCACCCTCAAGGCACGCGGATCGCTTTACGGTACCGATCCGCGCCAGTGCTTCACGCAGCCTCTGCACCAAGCTAAAGTAGCTGTTCGTAATAGGCTAATTACGCCACAGCCGGACACAAAGGTCCTTCAAAGCTGGTTCGGCCATCCGGTGCAGCTCCATCAACTGCTTCATTTGGTTGCCGAGGAGCTGAGGGTGTTCGGGTGCCTCACTACAAAAAAATACACTTCCGTGATGATACGTGTTTGTCATAGTAGGTCACGTTTTTTGTCATGCATGTACATCCATGATGATTTTATGACAGAATCAAGATAGTCATACATGTGCTGTCGTAGAAGTGTTCCATGACATTACCAAAATTATCATCATGGAAGTGTCCACTTCCACGACGATAAATGGCGCGTCATGGAAATGCTTTCGTCAAGGGTAACCAACACGTGGCATCCATCGTAACGAGTCACCGTTAAGCTATCGAGTTCCGGTTTGGTTCCGATAACCCGTTAACAACCCGGACCAATGGGGATTTTCCACGTGTAAAATCATCATTGGCTAGAGGAAACACGTGTCTGCTCCTCGGTGGGCCAGATGTCGCCCGTCCAATGGAGGAGACAGGCCTATGATATGTCGACACGTGGCAGGGCCCAACAGAGGCCCATATAGGTTAAAAAGGCTGACCCAGTCAAAGACCTGTAGTACTTACTCAGGTACTAGTGGGCCAGCCCAATAACGGCCTGTTTAAACATGGCCCATTTAGGGCCCGAAGCCAGATCTGGCCCGTTAATCGTTCGCTGAATATTTGGGCCCAATTACGACCCAGTGACTTTTGACCTGTTAGAGGCCCGATGTACACATGGGCCCATTTCAGCCCGGTGTGTCTTTCGTCCTGGGAATGGCCCGTGCTGCCCATGGGCCATATAAAGTCCGACACGACATCCGGGCCACTAACGACCCGTGATAAAGGTGGCAATAGTCAGCCCAACGTGACTTTGGGCCTGTTAAAGGCATGTCATATAATTCGGCCCATTGATTCCTGTACTAAGCTTTCGGCCTCTTAAAGGCCCATGATATCAGTGGTCCAACTAAGGCCCGAGATATGTTTCGGCCTGGTAATGGCCCGTCATATTACTGGGCCAAAAAAGGCCCGGTCTACATTTCAGCCTGCTGAAGGCCCGTTGACGACTAGTGAAAATTGAGGCCCAACATGCATTTTGACTTGCTAAAGGCTCATGGTTTCTTCTGGGCCGTAACAGGCTAGCAGAATATTCAGCCTGTTAATGGCCCAAAGCTACATGGACCCAACTAAGCGCTGGGTCCACTAAAGGCCCAACTAAAATTTGGGCCGAATATAGGCCGGAGTAAGTTGTGGGCCTGGCGCAAAGTGTGAAGGCCCCAATGGCCTTTCGGGCCCAAGAAAGTTGCATGCCAGCCCAATTGTGGCCCGCTAAAAACCAGGCCCGTTAGAGGCGAATGTTTCGGCCCGGTCGACTACATCAGATTTTTTTTCAGATAGCGAATGATGGCAGTAACTAGTAGGAATTAAGAACAAACCTACTCTATACAATAAAGAAATTACGGCATAGTAACTTAGAATAAACCTACACTATACAATAAAGGATTTATGGTATATTACATCCACTGGGCATCGAAGTTCGCCACCAGTGATCATAAAGCGCAACGAAGAAGCAGATTACAAAAACTGGGCACCATTGCAGACCACTTCCAAGAAAGTTCAAGAAAGGTTAGCCTTGCGCGGGAACTGCTGCGCAAGGTGCTAAGCAAGGCTGTGAGACTAACCTAGCATGTCGGTCATAGCTTCCAGGTGTACCTGTTTAGCAATGAGGTTCTCATTGGTATTCTCCGCAATCTTTCTTAGAGATAGGACTTCAAGTCGAAGTTGAGTTGCAGAATGCCTTTCTACTAGAACTTGGGACTGAAGAAGTCGAACTGATTCAGACAGCAAATTCTTTGAGCTTGTCTGACCGCTAGTCTCAAGTAACTTGAACACTGCATCAAGACAATACTTTGGGGTTGTCTCGCTATCTTCAAGATGTTTTGCCTTCTTTGCTGCAATATATGTTGGGTTTGTCTCACAGCCTTCAGCAGACTTGTGCATGCCATCAGGCATATCACCCTGAAACAAGCAGAGAGATGACAGGTTTTACACGTGTATAAACAAAGATGATAACTGTGCTGTCAATTCCATCCAATTTCAAATTAAAAAATAAAGAGTAAGTTCAAAATAGCAATAGCATAATTTGGCATTGTTCATAATGCGGGGAGCTTCACGACACTAATGGATTACCATGTCAACATAACAAGCATAGATGAAGGGCAAAGACAATCATTGTATCTATTTTGGTTATTGTGCACTTCAGTAAGATAAAATAGGAGATGACAAGGTGCAAACGCGGGCTGCGTCACCACACACTGGATTATAGTTCCACAAAAACAAGCATACATATAGGGAGTATTGAGTAATGTGCATGGTATGAATAAGGAATTTGGTTTTATAAGTAAAACTTGGAACTTACGGTTGTTGCGAACATGCATTTTGATAGAAACATCAAAATAAACAGCAGTTAACGATAGGGAGTATGAGCAAATTAAACAGCAGTTGAGGATAAAGGCTTTAGAAGGACCGAATTACATTAATAGTTAACACCAGCTTTATAATGCCCTTCTCCATGTCAAGGGAAGGATAACTCAAGAATTTCAGCACATAATCTTCTTCATAAGCATTGCCTGTACTCTACATTTTGTAGAGAGTAATTATAGATATGATAATACTAGAAGGGATAGAGGATAATGAAGATAAGATGCAGATTGATGCTACATAATCAACTACCAATCCCTGGAAGTACAAGCATTACAGGACAAAATGTACTGACAAGAGCAATGGGCTACACTTCTGCACTGGCATTGTCTGTGTATTCTACTTTTTGGTAAGATTAAATATAGGTCTGATCTTTTTTAGTAAATGGTGGGCGAGGGAGATAAGATGCAGAATGCTACACAATGAACCAATCCCTCTTCCCATAATACAAGAGTGTTTTGAACACTTGTGTACTGTACAAAACGTTCTTATATTATGGGACGGAGGGAGTAGCTGTTAATGTAAGTACAGTGATAGACGACGTTCAGTCCTTACAAGAGGACTGCAGAGCTAAACCTCTTCAAAAGCATTGCGTTGATTCTAAATTTATGTAAGAATCCATACAGATCTTATAATGTCCACCAAATGGACGATAACGAGGCTAACATGTGCAGTGATGCTACATAATCAAACAACTATGAAAGTAAGTATGGTCATACAGGGCAAGAGGTACTCACAAGAGCAATGCACTGTGCAGTATAGTTGCGAGATTCTGTGTTCCCTTGAGAATGAATGTTCTTCTGCTAACAGTTTTCGTACAAGTGAGACATTAAGGCAAATTCAGAAATGTAGTTCAAAATTGTGATGTGATATCATAGATAGTACCTTACGCTACAGCCGAGACCAATGTGTAACAAGATTATTCCAGTCACCGTCGGATAAATGTAGCACCGGAGACTTTACAGAAATTTCGTTTAGAGGCTCTCCATCGAAGTGCGCTTGCCTCAGGTAGGAACGATACTTCATCAACGAGTGCTTGAAAAGTGCAACAAACCCTTGCTCGTCTTCACAATCCAGTTTGGTCATCGCCTATTTAAAAGAATGAAATCTTGTGTCTTCTGTCAGCAGAAACATATGCAGTAATTACCATGAATAACATTAGTACATTACTTACGCGTAAGTTGCGGAGGAAGACTGGAAATTGTTCTGTGTCTACGGTATAATCTTTCCATGAAGGAAAGATGCGCACAAAGTTCTTGACAACAATATAAGCTTCGTCTTCTAAACTAGGAAGAAATGGAACAGGGGTCCTATTTGCTGCAATTGGGTCTCTCTCTGGTTTGAAAAGGGATTTGGCAACCGGATTTGGTGTATCCTTTGCTGGAATGGGGTTTTTGCGTCGTAGAGCTGGTGCTATGTCAACTGGCATCATCATACTGTTTGCTGCTGTTGGGGTTTGCTGAGTTGGGGCATCAGAGATGACCAGTGTAGTAGGGCTAGAGTCTGCTAGAGTTGGAGCCGTGTTTTGTGGGTCAGGTGATATTGCAACTACACCTAATGGGCTATTTGATTTATCAGGTGTCACTACCTTTTCCAAATACTTTGCTCATGCTCCTCCGTGATCTCCAATCGCCCTCTTCCTTTTGAACGTCTGATACACAAGAACAACATTTGAATGGATAAATATAGTATGATGACAGATGCAATATGTACTAAAAGATAGGTAGGGCGTATTCACATACACGATGTGTAAACTAAGCTAATGGCAGTGCAACAAAGTAGAAGCAATGCAAAGCATCAGTTGCAAGATATGTGCGACCAATATAACCTTGGAAAGTTAGAGTAAGCACCTTGATGGGTGAATAAGATAGGGCATCTGCCTCTGACTCCTCCACTAGGGAGCTACATTGACTTAGGTCTCCCTCTAGCTCAAAATCACTGTTAGGATCATATTCTGAGCATGAATCTGTAGGTGGAGAGCGTTTGCATTGCATTGCATCCAGACTTGATTTCAGTCCCTTAATGCCAAGTTTCACAGCCATGGCATTGTTTTGCTTTATTCTTTTCATGCGCGCAAGCTCATAATCATTATGATGCTGTTCAGAATCTGACATTCATGAAAACATAAAAAATAGTCCGATTATCTATGGAATGCATTGCAGATTCAACTCGAAGAGTGTCTCCCTATAAACCCCTGCATATGCAAAGTTCACCCCCCAACTGTGCTGACCAGACCACACACAGAAATACAAACCTCTTATGTCTCTATAACAGGCAGACACACATTTCAAAACTGAAGTAGGAACATTAGAATCATATCAAATTCGTATTTGAACAAATAAACTAAGGAATTATGAGTGGCATAATGTTTAGCTTCAAGGGTGGAGTGCTGGTAGTGCGACACAAAGCAAGTAGGCAGATTGTATTCCATGTAAAAGATCGTAGTCTATGTAAAAGGTGGAAATGACACTTTCTTTCTATACAATGTAGTGTTCGTTGCTCACACATGATGGAAGAGATCACACAGAGAAATACTATTCACTCATGTGTGCGGTTCCAGTATTTTGAAACAGGGTGGTCCACCCTGAAAGAATATTGACAACAAATATGACAAGGCAAGCATAGATGTAGTGAATCAATCATTTACTTGTGAGCCTACTAGGACAAGTATGCAGAATTGTAACTGCAGTAAGAGAACGTCCAAAATCTAAATCAAGAAGTTGGTCTAGCACTTATTGTTTGCAACTAATCGACGTGAATAATTGTATATCATATCGAATGAGTAAGAAAGATGAGTAAAATTGTCAACAAACCTGGCCTGCAGTAGTAATCTGGGTCAATGTCACTACGACCAACAATCCAAAATGACTAGTGTCTGTTCCTAGGGCCAAAATTTGAAACCCTGTGAATTTTACAGGTACTAAAGATTACTGAAATACATCTGAACCATTAAGTGTAGGTAGCACTCAGCACACAACAAACCCTAATGACAGTCCTGCCCAATGAGTAATGAATCAATTAGAGAATGGGTGATGAGGAGTGGCTGCTGAGTGTTGAGGATGTATCTCAGGATAAATCGGGTTGGCTTAGTGGCTGCTGCACGCCTGAGCCCTGAACGGACTGGGAAGGTAGGCACGGCGGCGTGCCCGGGCAGCGGTGACGCTGTTGGGCGAGCGGCTCCTGACCTCATGTTAGTTCGGCATCTCCTCCTAGAGTCATGCCGTCCGGGGATGGCAAGTCACCGATGAGGCAGGCAGCTGGGGGCGAGTAGAGATCGGAAGCGCAGCAGAACAGAGGGGAATCGGGGCCTGGGCCGACCCAAAATCCCAGGGTGGGCTGCTGCCCACCGTGGGCACCCTCTAGAGATACACACCCGAGCGGCGAACATGCATTTTCGAAACTAAATTAGGAACATTTAGCTGACCAATTAAACGACTCTATTTTAATAATATCATATTCGTATTTGAACAACTAAGCTTGTTTAGCTTGATGGGTGGAGCAGTGCTATTATGACACAAAGCACGTATGTTGATCATATAGTGATCATAAAAGGGGGAAACCCTAAGCATTTTTTAGCAAAAGAGGGTTTCCCCTCCGATTTCTATTAAAGATACCACCACAGAACCAACATGATCAATTAAACCCTAAGCATGATCAATTAAACCCTATTATGACTGTGCCATGGCAGATTTAAAGCTGCAAACAGAGAAATGCTGTTTAGCATCCATTCTTTGCTTCGAACTAAGAACTAAATTCTAAGAGCTGAAAAGAAAGTACAGTAATCAAGTTACAATCTATTTTCTGGTTGAGATCAAAAAGTTGAGGAGATATGAAGTACCACCTCTCTTGCGGCGCCGTGTAGGCATCGGGGGTGCGATGGCTGTCGGTGCGTTGAAGCAGATCTGCAATGGTAGATGGGTGCATCGGGGGATAAGTCCCGTTGCGGTGGACGAGAAGGTCGTGTGAGAGGCCCCGGCAAAGAGGACGACGGCGCCGATGAAGCGAGAGGGCGCGATGCAAGGCTCTTGGTCCGTCGCCGTGGATGAGAAACGTCCATCTCTAGCAGTGGACGACACGGTCTTGGTAGGTGCTCCGGCATGGTGGAGGACGGCGGTGATGGATGGGGTGGAGGACGGCGACGATGGATGGGGTGGCGGATGGAGGAGGCTGGTGTGGGGATGGTGTTCTAGTGCGGACGGTGTATGAATGGGAAAATGGAGGGAGAGGTACAGGGAACCATGTTTTTGGGATGCGCCTGTCTAAAATATGGGAAACTTACGAACTTAGCCCCCTTTTAAAATTTGGACGTCTCATCGGCTGGGGATAGGACGGTTATCTCGCATCTCCCAAATATTTGCCGGTAGCGATTTCGGGCGAGGAGAGGGTGTTTTTCCGCCCACGGTTGGTGCTCACGGTGTATGAACGGGGCTGACAGGTAGGGCGGTTGTGTCACGTCTGAGGGAAGTTACACATCTGCCCCTATTTAAAACATTTGCCTACGTCGATTTCGGACGAGGAGAGTTTGTTTTGCCTCCCATCGTGTATGAATGGGGAAATGGAGGGAGAGACACATGTCTTTCGGACGAGCTTGAATCAAATGTGTTTTGCCGCCCACGTTTGGCCCCCACCGTGTCGGAATGGGCTCAGAGGCGGTCGTGTCACGTCTAATTGAAGTTACTAACCTACCCCCATTGAGAGCAGTGGAAATCGGGCCGATGGATTGTCCGTGTAAGGGGTAGACAGTAATTTCCATCTCCCAAACACTTGGCTTTGGGCAGCCAACGTGGGAGTGGACATTTTGCCGCTTCTTTCGAATTTTGGGACAATAAGCATCCACGTTTACCCTGGCAACTAAATTCGAATTCATTTTGTATTCCTATATGAATCTTTATAAATCATTCTATGTGTTTTTATATATCTTCAAAAGCACGACAAAGATGTATTCCACTGTCATATATGAATATGATTTACAAATGCCGATACTCGAATTCAGAAGCTAGAATCCAATTTAAGGTGAATACAAATATTTGAAACCACTTTATGTCCAACTCAAGTGTCACACGTAGCATAATGTGTACTCCCATTTAGATATGTACACAAGCGATGTATCAAGATTCAAATACCGAGTCCATCAACCAATAATGTACAAAATTAACAGACATATAAACACTTATAGAGTATATGGATCAATAATATCAACTAACATACATAAGCCAGGCCGCTGTACTTGTTTTTGCTAGAAGAGCATCCTCTTTTTAGCGAAGCTAGTACAACATCTTGGCCCTTTCCGATGCGTGCCACTTACGGTCCATCTATACTACCATTATTGTTGAATGCACATTCAACCCGATTGGCATATTTGTAGGTCTGGCACCACAATCAAAATGAAATGTCTCAGAGTCTTATCAATTAATACAGACTTGTGCTAAAAAAAATTACAAACCAAAAAACAAAAAACAATTATTACATGATCTCTAAAAAAATGGTTTGATTGATTACATGAACAAACAACACAAAGGTTATTCAACGGTGGAAAGAACATTTCACCTATGATTTACCAAGTGGGAATTTAATTTCCTTTTTTCCTTCAGGACCTTAACAATGTGGTCAGTCTCAGCTTGCTTCGTTTTGAAATCCACCAAATATTTAATGGTTGTCTTGAGTACTGCTACTGATTGTGCCGTTTGCTTCCTCAACATGTCAACTTCATCTCTAAGTGCAGAAGCAGAATCTCTTTCTACCACTAGTTTAGCCTCTAGAGCATCCGCAGTTGGCAATTCATGATGCACGATTGGGCCGGTGCCACTGCTGTGGGATGATACAACGTCCATGGGGACCTCGCTCTTTGATCTTGGGCTAACCTGTTTTGCCATTAAAGTTCCGATTGGATTCCAAAAGGTTGAAGTTAACAAAACATCTCAACTGGGAGTTATAACAACAAACCAGTTAAACAAACAAGGAATTAAAGAGTTTCAATTGGATGATGAAAAGTAGTTATTAACATCATTGTAACCGGTTGCAGCAGCAAAGCAGTTAAACAAACAAGTTTTGCAAAAGGTAGCTGTTGTGGCATTGGAGTTTCTCTTGGATCATGAAAAGTTGAGTAGCCAGTAACATGATTAGAGCAAACTATTGCAGCAGCAAAGCAGTTAAACAAACAAGTTTTGCAAAAGGAACCTGTTGTGGCATTGGAGTTTCTCTTGGATCCTGAAAAGTTGAGTAGTCATTAACTTGATTAGAGCAACAAGTTACAACAGCAAACCTGTTACACAAATATATTTTTGAAAATGTACCTGCTGTGCAATTGGACTTCTAATTGGATCCTGAAAACTTGAAGTTGGTACGATGATTACAGCAACAAGTTACATCAGCAAACAGGTAAACAAGGAAGTTTCTGAAAACATACCTGTTGTGCCAATGGAGTTTCAGTTGGATCCTGCAAACTTGAATGTTAGCAATCATAAATAAAGTGTTGCAAGAGCCACAAGAAGCTAACATCAAACTAGTAAAACTAACCGGTTTTGGCAACGTATTTAATTACACATGAACTAGTAAAACTAACAAGTTCTTGGCAACGTATTAAAGTAACAAGTCGGTACCGTTTACCAGCAACACAAACATCTGTAAATTTCTTTGATGTAAGCAAAATGATTCCAACACATATATAAGTTTAAAAGACGGTGTCTCTCATATAAATCTGACAGTTGTCTATCTATGAACATGCAAACATTACTAGTGCTACAAGTGATAACAGCAAACCATTTAAACAAACAGGGTATCAGAACGTAAATTACACGTGAATTCTGCTGCACCCTAGAAGTACATATGACCAGTTATCTACGTGCTTAAGTAGCTATTTAAGTTCAGGCAAACAGGTAATTCTTAATAGTAAGTATCAAACACATAGATAGGCGCAGTCTATAATAGGATTAACAGGCTATGGGATTGTGTAATCAGTAGCAAACTAAATTAAGCCAAGCAACGTAATTGAACAATTTTGCAATAAGTAGCTAACTAAAATTCCGAGAAGCAGGTAACTGAACTTACACTAGCTCTTTGTAGAGGCACACTACAACTTCTTTTTCGCTTACAAGGTTCTACGAAGGAGTCCATGGCATCAATTGCTTGGATACGCAGTCCCAATACTTCTTTCTTCCCACACTGCATTGGTAAGTCGAATGGTTAATCTGATAAGATGGTGCGTCCTTGATATGTTATATGAGGACGGGTTGTCAAACTAGTTGTAGCCACACACATCACACTGGCTTTTACTGTATATTCATGCGATTACATTTGGCATATCGAGATATAAGCAATCTACAATAGGATGAAAAGACTGGCATCCTTCACATTATTGGCGAACTCAGTTCATATAAACAAGCAATTCAACCATTCTGTGGGTAAATCAAAAGCGCCACTAGAATATTTTTCACTACCCCAATCATACACGCAAAAAGGGGCGACGCTACCGTAGGGGCTGGTATGGGCGGCTGCCTCGGGTGGCTGGAAAGTGTGCACCTAGTTTGAGTCGTCCAGGTTGGCCCAGGCTAGTTTTGTTCGTCCCAACGCACGAGCAGGGAATGTAAAAAATGAATAAAAATGTTTCAATTTGGATGGGCCAATAACGTAAGTGCAAGGCAGGCCCTATAGCAGGCTCGCGGCCCAAACGAGCGCCTCCCATATCGATCGACAATAGGAAAAATCCCAATTCGTTCGCTTCAGCCTCCAGTCTGGTTCGCTCCTAACCTAGCCGCCGCTGGACAGACCGACACATCACTTCCTCACGCCCTCGTTGGAAGGCGGTCGCCGTCTTCAAGCGAACGGAAGGACAAGAAGATGAAGATCCAACCCTGGGTGTAGCCTGCATGGGAGGCAGCGGCGGCAACACGGGCATGGCATCGAGCTTGCGTAACCGGACAGTCACAACTTGCAAGGGAAGCATGTGCAACGAGCAGGTACATCACATCCCTGATTATATCTAATTCAACTATTCAATTTCTGGCCAATAGTTAAACCTGACGGTGTTGTAAAATTGCTTGTATGTAGGGAATCTATGAGAAAATGAAACCAATTTCTGCTTATTTTATAACTCCCCCAATCAATACTGAACTGGCTGAACCTGATGTATCTAATCAAGTTTCCGGTGCAAACATACAAGCTCATGTTGTTCTTGTGCCTGAAGTGTCTAATGAATAGACTGCTAATGAAGGATTTGATGCACACATTTTACATGCTCCTGGTGATGAACATATAGTGTCTAACAAGGGATCTAACACAAGCATTTTGCAAGCTCCCATTGAAGGATTTAGTGTCTAATGATGATCTGCTATGTTGAGAGAGACATAGAGATTTGCAGGCATTGATGACAAGCAAATTATAGTACATTTTCATGGCTTGAGGAAACGTCGAGGCCATCTACCAGAAAGTCCCTGTATCATGACAACGTAGCATAAATACTTTTCTAATCTGTTGTTTGAAACTATTGGCATACTTGCGCAGGATAGATATATTGATATGCAGTTTGCGCACTGGTTATAGGTGCAATTACACTTCGATATTTGCAGCCAGAGAAGGAATAATTCAAGCAGGTACATACCATGTTAGTAGTCCTTGTACACCATGTTGCATTTTGTGTTTTTTGGTGCTTACATCATTTAGTGTTTTATAATCTAAACTACTTTGGATCATTAGCTGGTTTTCAAAGTGCATGTAGCTTCACATTTCTCAAGTTATGTTGATTTCCGGAGTGCAAGTGCCTTCGTATTTTTTAAGTTAAATGTTCGCCCCTGGTAACTTGAATTCGTGGATCCGCCACTGCACACAAATCATACACGCAGGCCAGTACAAATTAAATGAAATGCATGGACTTACACTAGCTCGTTGTACAGGCTCATTGCAGCTCTGCTTGCGCTTGGGATGTTCCATGTACAAGTCCATGTTACCACTTGCTTGGATGTGCAGGCCTTGTGCTCCTTGCATCCCGCTCTGCATTTTTGACATGGCGAACGGTTGATCAAATAAGAGGAATCGACCTTGTTGTTGTACCAGAGGACAGATACTTACAAGGTTATACGGGTGTGCATGATGTGTACTAGATCCCGTAGCGCCGTCATGCTTCGCTAAAAAATGGTCTTGCTTGTTTCAGATGATATCTCCAGAAGAAATAAGAGTTGAAGTCAGAGTTGCATAGGCGCATAAGCTAAGAGAGCAGTGAAAGGATATCCAAACATCGTCGGAACAGTGCACAAGGGAGTGATGTGTGGATACCTAGTTCAGGCCGGCGTTTGGGCATGCTCGCCTAGCTAGAGTGCGGGTCACTTCAGAGCCGTTTAGGGTGATGCACTGGCTGGCCGCGCACGGATGCAGATCTTGAGTGGCAGCAGAGCGCTACGATGTGGTGGACGAGACCGTTGGTGAAGCCCCAACGGCCTTGGGGGGCGGAGGTGCGATGATGTGCTCGGTGAAGTAGCCCCGTTGAGGTGCGAGACGACTTCGATGAAGCGCACCTGATGCGGTGGAAGTCGGTGTCTGTGAGGCACGTCGGTTGCGGCGGCCGACGTTGTCGGTGGACCACCCAGTGCGGTGGATGAGGGCGTAGATGAGGTAGCTCCGTTGCGGTGGTGAAGGGCGACCGTCGTCATCGTCGTTGTCGTCCGGCACAGAGATGGGGAAAGAGACGAGATGAGGGGCTATTCGAACTTTGCTTGGGTTGGCGGCGAATTAGGGATTTGAGCAATCTGGGTGCGAAAGGGGACGGTGGAGAAGGGAGATTTTGCAGGGCTGGAATTGGGACCGCTAAATATTTCAATCCGAAACATGGAAGCGCGAACTTATTTTGTCGTCGTTCTTTTGGGGGGGCGGAGGGGGGTGGGTGGCTGGGTGCTAAGCGTCTGTACGACACACGCGACCACCACAACACGACCCTGGTCTGCTTGGTGCGCCTACATTTGAGAATGCAAACGAATCTTCTTTCATTTGAAAACGAATCTGTATGTATTACCATGCCCGTGTTTTCCTTGCAAATAATTAGTCATTCGAAACGAGATACCATAAATTAATTAATGAGGAGTTATTTGATTTTTTTGAGACAGTATCCACGCTAACGTGGATTAGAGTGTGTGTCACATAATTAGTTATTTGAATTAGAGTGTGTGTCACATAGAGATCTCCAATTGTAACGTGGATTTCGCATTTCACGGTATCCACGCTACTTTTTTAATACAAATTCATATTTATATGATGAACACCATGGTAGTGAGAAAACTTTGGATGGATTCAAACATATGACCTACAAAATAGCACAACAATCGAGTCAATGTCAACTTTTCCAAACCTAGTATGGCACGAATTCGAAATAATTACCCATATGCATGGTCCTTAGTTCAAATCTTACAATGTACACCGAATTGAAACATCGATATTAAGTCTCGTACTATCTACATTCAAATGTAGTTTTTAGCCCCACCCCCCGGCACACATGCTACATACTTCCTATATCGGTCAATCTTCCTCTCCTAACCACCTTAGGAAGCTATCAGTTTCTGACACATGTTCATTCTTTCTCTCCATGTTTCTGGCACACGTAGGAATATTTGTGCCATATCATGAGACCATGCTGAGTTTCATGAATTTCCTGTTACTTTTGGATTTTTTGAAATTTAAAATTCAGGATTCGAAACAATATCATAACCTGCATCATGCAATAAATTTTCAAGCGATACATCTTTCTTGTTGTATTTCTTAAGAAAGGATTTGGTCAAACATTTTGCTTAGTTAGACTTCAGACAAGTTATATATGCAGAGTAAAAGGATAATCCCTCGGTACTAGTGCATTTCCTGATATATTAACTCAAGTACTAGGCACGAACAAACCGGCTCAATTCTATGCTCATCCTGGTGTAGTACTCCTATTAGTACTAGGCAATGGAGTTGACGGGTGACCTTGGGTAGCGGTGACTGAGGGAATTGAACCATGCTCGGCACGGTAGGTAACGTTGCCTAGTTACTAAAGCATCCCTCCATTGTTCATGGGTAGTCATTATGGACTGGGGACATGTGGGGAATTTCCTAGGGCTGGAATTCTGGCCGCCAGATATTTCGACTCGAAATGTGGAGGCTCGACCGGTTGTGGTTGGCTAATGTGCCTACCAGCACGCCACCAGAAGGACTCAAGCCGGTTTGTTTTTAGGATCAACACGAGCCAGGGTCTGGCTGGTACGCCGTTGGGTCCTACCATTCGAGAATACGAAAGGAATCTTTTAAATTGCCAAACGAATCTATGTGTATTACAATGCCCATATTTTCCTTGCAAATAGTAATCTCAACGTGATAATTGATTTATGACGAGTTCTTGAATTAGAGTGAGTTTGTGATATAGTGATCTCAACGTGGATTTCACATTTCATGGTATCCCTAGTAAGTTTTTCATTGCAAATTCAAATTTAAAAGATGAACGGTATGGTGGTGAGAAAACTTTGTATGTATCAAGCATATGACCACACACACACACACACACACACACGAATACAACAACAATCCAATAAGTATAGTGCATCTATTTTTTCCAAACCATGCATGTATGACACGAATTCAAAAATACTCCTTCTGTTCCTAAATATTTGTCTTTTAGAGATTTCAACAAGTGACTACATACGGAGCAAAATGAGTGAATTGACACTCTAAAATATGTCTATATACATCTGTATGTGGCAGTCCATTTGAAATCTCTGAAAAGACTAATATTTAGGAATGAAGGGAGTAAAATGTAAGACATGCATGGTCCTCAATTCAATATTTAAAATGAACAGGAAACTGAAACATGAATATTAAGTCTAGTACTACATACATGCAAATGTTGTGTTTAGGCGGAGCTATGTAGATTGTCGGGGGTCAAACCCTCGACCTTAGTTAAAATTATGAAGCTCTGTTTAGGATTGTTTAGATTGTACTATTTGAACATTACTAGCAAGATGTCCATGCATTGCACGTAACATCAAGATGCATTTGTATGAGTAGTTTATCTTGTGGGAGAAAAGGATGAATGAGGGAAGGCCTTATTTGCAAATGTGTAGAGGGGTGTGGGCATCTTTTTGCAAAATTGCCAAGTTTCCTTCCTATCCTTCGGATATAAATCGGACGGCCTATATTGTAGGATGGCAGGCACACCATCATCACCAACTCTGTTTTTTATAAGAGTAGAGAAAAATTGTGAAGCTCTGTTTAGGATTGTTTAGATTGTATTATTTGAACATTATATTTGTCCCCACCCTCCCAAACAATGATTGGTTGTGCATCCCCCTGAGGGAGTCCTGGACTAAGGGGTCATGGGCTGGACTGATGGGCTGTGAAGATACGAAGACCGAATACTGCACTCGTGTCCGGATGGGACTCTCCTTGGCGTGGAAGGCAAGCTTGGCGACCAAATATGTAGATTCCTTTCTTTGTAACTGACCTTGTGTAACCCTAGATCCTCCTGGTGTCTATATAAACTGGAGGACTTAGTCTGGAAACGGAGAGACTCATTACCATAGTCATACAGGCTAGACTTCTAGGGTTTAGCTATTACGATCTCGTGGTAGATCAACTCTTGTAATACTCATATCCATCAAGATCAATCAAGCAGGAAGTAGGGTATTACCTCCATAGAGAGGGCCCGAACCTGGGTAAACATCGTGTCCCCTATCTCCTGTTACCATCGACCTTAGATGCATAGTTCGGGACCCCCTACCCGAGATCCGCCGGTTTTGACACCGACATTGGTGCTTTCATTGAGAGTTCCACTGTGCCGTCGACGAGAGGTTCGATGGCCCCTCCAATCATTGACAATGACGTTGTCCAAGGAGAAACCTTCCTCCCCAGACAGATCTTCGTGTTCGGCGGCTTCGCGCTATGGGCCAACTCGTTTGGCGACCTGGAGCAGATCGATAGCTATGCCCCTGGCCATCAGGTCAGATTTGGGAGCTTGAATTATGTTGTGGACATCCGTGGAGATTTGATCTTCGCCGGATTCGAGACCACAACGATCGCTCCTGGTCACCTTGATGAACATGCCTAAATCTGTCGTCGGACCACACCCCGGAGATAGCTCCTGTGACCACTCTGGCCTTAGATCCAGAGCACACTGTGGCACCCAAGGATTGGAGGCTCAACCCCACCACGGAGGCCACAGGTTCCCCGACTTTGGAGCCGCACATAGACTTAACCTCACGCAATACTCGTGTCACCGGAACTACGGACTCTTCTCCGGGTATAAGTTCCGAACCATGTGAGTCCGCGGATACCGAACTTGATCGCTTATCGATCTTCGAGTTCAGCGCCGCAGACATCTTCCAGCACTCGCCCTTGGGCGATGTGCTGAACTCATTAAAGAACTTGTCCTTGGCGGGGGACTCATAGCGGAACTATGTACGATTCGAACTAGAGGCTGATGATGGGGAATTTCGCTTCCCACCCGCCACCCACTTCATAGCCACTGTCGAGGACTTAACCAACATGCTTGACTACGGCTCCGAAGACATCATCAGTACGGACGATGATGCCGGCAAGGAGCACGTCCAAAACCCGCCATTCACTGGACGATGGACGGCCACTCCTTCCTACGATGTATACATGGTGGACACTCTTGAAAAAACTAACGACGATGACAAAGAGGATCCAGTTGAGGATAAACCTCCTGAGAGACAGCCCAAGCGCCAGCTTCCTCGACGCCGCTCTAAGTCACGTCGTTCCAAAGACTGCAATACGGGCACCGGAAAAAATAATATTCCGGACGATGCCGAAAACAATGAAGACCCCGTCAAGGTAACCTCCGAACAGGAGGAACGGGAAAATGGGCAAGTTAGCCTTGATGAACAGGCCATACACGGAGACTCGGAGGACAGTAATTATCTTCCGCTCTCCGAGGAAGAGGAGAGCCTCGGCAATGAGGATTTCATCGTGCCTGAGGAACCTCTCGAGCAGGAGCGCTTCAAACGCCGGCTAATAGCCACTGCAAGAAGCCTGAAAAAGAAGCAGCTGCAGCTTCAAGCAGACCAAGATCTGCTCAATGATAGATGGACCGAAGTCCCGGCCGCCGAAGAATATGGCCTTAGTGGCCCATCCAAAAGCTACCCGAAGCGTAGATTGCTACCTCAGTTCGATGACGAGGCACTGGAGCCCGTACTATCATCGCACAATGCGGCAGGCCGACCACAACTTGGCCCGGATAAAGCGGCAACTCAAGCCAAACATCAGTCCGCCCCACCTCACCGTAAAGGCAAGAATAAAACAGCTCGGGGTTGTACATATGCCCTTTGACAGGACTGGGACAGTAGAGCAGGACATGCATGATCGATCTACGGATCACGAGGACGTGCCTCGACACGTGACGACGGCTACCTATTCAGACGTGACAAACCTAGCCACGCCTGGGTCGAAAACCGCAAATGGACTCTATCGGAGGTACGTCGCAGTGTGGCCCAACATAGAGGCGCCGCACACCCTCTTTGCTTCACAGACGAATTAATGGAGCATGAATTCCCAGACGGGTTCAAACCCATGAATATCGAATCATACGACGGAACAACGGATCCCGCGGTATGGATCGAGGACTTCCTCCTCCATATCCACATGGCCCGCGGAGATGACCTTCATGCCATCAAATACCTACCACTAAAACTCAAAGGACCAGCTCGGTACTGGTTAAGCAGTCTACTGGAAAATTCTATTGGCAGCTGGGAAGATTTGGAAGACACCTTTCGCGACAACTTCCAAGGAACATATGTCCGGCCACCGGATGCCGATGACTTAAGTCACATTGTCCAACAGCCTGGAGAGTCAGCCAGGAAGCTCTGGACTAGGTTCTTAGTTAAAAAGAACCAAATCGTCGACTGTTCGGACGTGGAAGCCCTCGCGGCCTTCAAACACAGCATCCGGGATGAATGGCTTGCACGCCACCTTGGTCAAGAAGGACCTAAATCCATGACAGCCCTTACCGCTCTAATGACCCGCTTTTGAGCAGGAGAAGACAGCTGGCTCGCTCGTAGAAGCAACAGCGCCAGCGACTCGGGCACTTCCGAAATCCGAGACAGTAATGGCAAGCCACGACGAAGCAAACACAATAGTCGCAATGATAATGAAAGATCACGCGACACAACGGTCAACGCCGGATTCATCAATCACAAACCCGGTCAGCGGAAAAAGCCATTCAAGGCGAACCGAGACGGACCATCCAACCTAGACAGGATATTGGACCGACCTTGCCAGATTCACGGCCACCCCGATAAACCAGCTAATCATACCAACAGAAGCTGTTGGGTCTTCAAGCAGGCCGGTACGATCAATGCCGAACACAAGGGGAGAAGGCCGCCAGGCGACAGGGATGACGGAGAGGTTCGCCAACCAAATACCGGGGGTCAGAAGCACTTCCCCCCCCGAGGATCGACCCCGGAGCGGAAATAGCAGTTCGGCTTCCGCCGCCCACCTCATATACCCGCAAAATTTGTGCCGCGCATACATCACTACGCACTTAAGATACCATGGGCATTGGCGGAAGCACAATACGTACAAGCCTGCAAGCACTCCCGTAACATTTTTTATCTACTTTCCTTTTTCTTTCTTTATTATCTCTTAAAAATAGGTGACGCAAAGGACAATCATCTAAAACTGACTCTATCGAAGTTCGGATCCGTACACTCACCTGCGGGGCTACTTTCGTCAAGGATTCCCCTCGTCGAGGACAGGCGGCGCAGACGTGCGACAGGAGGTCCAAAATAACTTTTTGTAGACCGCACTCTTTATTTTGAGCCTGTAATATGCCTTTTTCCTCCGCCTTCGACCCCGGGCATGTCAAATAGCCGGGGTTGTGGTCTTTTATATATATAAAGTAATCATTGGCATATCACTCAGGTCCCAGTAAATATAATCCGCATTAATCATTCGTTTCTTTTTCACAAATGAATTTGGCCCCTATAGCTGTTTCACGGCCATACCTCGGCACAACCTGCCAGGGGCTCGGTATGGGAACAAATGAGTTGCCAACAAAGTCCGAACAACTTTATAAGCGTACTTCGGCGTCGCGAGTTTGGCCTTATATGCATCAGCTCCGAATCATGTCTTGGGTCAATGGTTGGGTTGCCCGACTCATGTGCTTGCTACCTTACGTTCCGCTCTATCGGCTAGGGTAGTAAAGGGAGAACTACTGCGATTGTGCTTCCGGTTCATCTGGTCAAGCACCTCAGTAGAGAAAGCCTAAAACCGACTGTCATGATGCTGTGAGAGCTGGTCAACCACTCGATGACTTATCGGAATCTGTCGCGATTCCCTCTGTGTCACACGAAGGACCTTTTTTCTTCAGGTCATATATGTAAGGCACCATATTGGAATAAGCCGTACACATACCAGGGGCTATATCGTAGTCCCCCCCTATAAAACTCCTATGGCTAAGTGAAAGTGTTAACGCCCTATAGTCTGATTGCCTGGTTCGCCGCATTATCACCTCCTTCATGGACCAAGACGTTGGATCAAGAGTGATTAAATGCTTTTCCGAACACCCCCGTACTTCCTACGAGGGGGCTGAAGCCAACGACCGGAAAACTTTCAGATTATATTAAAACGGCCGCATAGGAGGAACACAAGCTTTCAAGCAAAACATAAAAATAGATTAACTATAAAATTGTCTTTTACAATTCTCATACACCTCACTCGAACATTATGTCTTTCGAGCATTGACCCTCTATCAAGCGGGCGGCCTCTAGGAAGTCTTCAAAATAATGCTCCGGTTCGTAACGGTCCTTGCCCTTGGGTGGACTCTTCGCCGCAACATTGATGGCCTTCATCTTCCCCCAGAATGTCTTGACTCGGGCAAAGGCCATCCGTGCACCCTCAATGCACACCGACCGCTTCACAGCGTCGATACGTGGCACCGCATCAACAAGCCACTGCACCAAGCCGAAGTAGCTATTCGGAACAGGCTCAGTTGGCCACAACCGGATTTGACATTCTTCATGGCAGCGTCGGATATCCTATGAAGCTCGGCCCATTGGGACATCTGTTCATTCAACAACAGAGGGCGCTTCGACGCGCCAAATTGTGACCAGAAAAGCTTCTCCATTGCATACCCCTCTCGCGCCTGGTAAAACCATGCCGCATCGGAAGAACTCTTCGGCAAGTCTAAAAACTCATCTGGAGAACTCCACACTTGATTAAGCTGAGCATAGTTCGGGTCGCCGAACTTAGTCTGTAGTAAAAAAGGGCCTCCCGGCCGCAATCTCCCCAGCTTGCCGGATCTCCTCATGGGCTGCTTTGGATTCAGACCGCACTTCTCTCACCTCTCGTAAGGCCTTGTCAAGTTCAGCCGTTTTGGCTTCATTCTCCTTCTCAAGAAGGCCACAGCGGCTAGCATCATTTTTTAGTTCGAGCGCCATCATGGATATCTTCTCCTCGTCTTGGCGCCGAGCAGCTTGTTCGGCTTTTAACTCAGCCGATGCCTTTTCGGCAGCCGCATTGCTAAACCGGGCCTGCTCCTTGGCCCGGGCCAGCTCCGCTTGAAGAATTTCAACAGCGGCAGGACCATCTGCAGCCATGCATATTCCAGCATATAACTTTCAGCATCATGCTTATGTCACAAACATATATGTGAAGGGACTACCCCGAATACATACCTTGCGACTCGTCAAGGCACATATTGATTAAGGCAATATCATCCCCTGCCACATCAAGCTTCCGCTGTAGCTCGGCAATATCCATAGTCTGGGAAGTAGCCAGGGGAGAAACAACCTGCGTTCGAGTCAATCAGATTAGTCCTTGAATATTTCTTCTTGATCCTCCGTTCGCCTCCCATGGGAAGCCAACCCGAGTCTGAGGGGCTATTACCTATACATAGGTGCATCTTTACAAATAAAATATAGTTGAAACTATTACATCACAAACCTCGAATCCTTTTAGCAGGCTCATGAAGGCTTCATTCAACCCGCTCTTCGCGGATAGAATTTTCTCGACCACCGTACCCATCAAGGTACGCTGTTCCCCCGAGACAGATGCTTTTCGCAGCATATCCTGCAATATATCCGGCGCCGCCGGGTCTCCGGAAGCCGCTCTAGGAGCATGACCATCCTTTGAAGGAACCCGTTCACCCGTCTCCAGAATCATCCTGAAAACCGGACAGTCCGAGGCCTTCATTATTGGCCCCCGAATCCCGAACGATTGGAGGACCACCTTCGGGTACTGTTTCTTTCGTCCCATGCACAGCTGGTTGATCAAGAAAAATCCTCCGAGACGACACTTCGGAGTCGTCCGCCTTATTCGGCGAGGAGGTCGGGGGAGGCGTCTCGCTTCCTATCATCTCTAGGAGGAGATCTCCCGAAGAAGAAGATTGCCCAGAAAAACTCTATGCCGAACTGTAAAAATACACAGGCACGTTATGTATCTCTTCGGTAACGGGAAAGGAGCGGGACGCTACCAAAGCACCCCGGATTCACTTACGGTTTGGTTGAGGGCTTGTCCTCATAATGGAGCTATTCAACGGCATCGCCTCCCAAACTTGAGCTGCTCGACGGTGGCATCTTGCCTCTCTTAGGAGACCGCCCCTCCCAACCTTCAGAGGCGGCCCTTTTCATCCTGAATGGAGAAGGGATACTGGCTTCTCTTTCGCCTTTGTCTTCAGGTGAGGAAATGTCGATTTCTCCTGACTCAGTATCTGACTTACCTCCGGAACAAAGGTCATCCCGGGTCTTCTCACTCTCCTCTTTGCCCTCCCTTGCCGGCGCCTGGTACGGTGCCGGTGCTAGCATCCATGTTAACACAGGGTTAGTTGAGTCTTCGGGAAGAGGGGCCGGACACCTAATCCGTTCCGCTTTCTTTATCCAGCCCTGAAAAAGGATGGTTTGATCAGTGTCTTACCACTGGATACCTGATTATGAGGTGTTCGGCGGACGAGTACTTACAGGGGTGTCTGGATGGTTGCAGTCTAGGCCGGTATCTTCGGTGGTACCCGGCCATTGTTTTCGTTTCCCGAAGAATAAATTCCACATTCCTTCATGCATAGTGCTGAAGAGTCCGTGGCCCTTCTGGGTTAAACTCCCACAAGCGGAGAGGCCGTCATTGACATAGCAGGGTTCAACGGACTAGCATTACCTGAATAACGTTGACAATATTGATGTCCCTCTCAATGAGGCCTCGGATGCGACTTTGCAGAGTCCGCACCTCGTCAATTGATCCCCAGTCCAACCCCTTATTAATCCACGTTGCAAGCTGAATTGGGGGGCTGGATCGAAACGCAGGCGCAGCTGCCCACTTGGAACCACGGGGCTCGGTGATATAAAACAACTCCTGCTGCCGTAAGTCAGGAGATTCCTTGAAAGATCCTTTTAGCCAGATAGCGCTGGTAAGCTTGCTCACTGAGGCACCACCGCACTCCGCCGGTTCCCCCTCTATCATTTGCGGTTTCACATTGAAGGTCTTAAGCCACAAGCCGAAGTGTGGGGGAGTTCGGAGGAAGGCTTCGCACGTGACGATAAACGCCGAGATGTGAAGGACGGAATTCTGGGCGAGATCGTGAAAATCTAACCCGTAATAGAACATGATCCCCCGACGAAGGGATTGAGGGCGAACCCCAATCCTTGGAGGAAGTGGGAAACAAACACGACCCTCTCGCCGGTTCTAGGGGTAGGGATAACCTGCCCCTCCGCGGGAAGCCGGTGGAGGATTTCTGCGGTCAGGTATCTGGCTGCCCGAAGCTTTGCGACATCCTCCTCTGTGACAGAAGAAGCCACCCACCGGCCTGGACGGCTGGATCCGGACATGACGGAGGCTTGCGGAGGGTGAAACCTGGGTGTTGGAACTCGAGGTAGTAAGATTCAAGGAAGAAGCAAGCGTGGAGAGGAAAGGCGGGTCTGTGCCCCTTTATAAAGGCCGAGAATATCGAACGCCTCCTCCCGGGCCTTAGAATTTGCCTATTCCCAAGGTGTTGTACCCTACGGACGGTTGGGTTACCCACGTCTGTGTCGATAGAAGAATCCCTTAATAAGGGGACACGATCTCTGTTTGGATAAGACGTGCTAATGACAACCGCATTTTGGAACGTGGTGCCGCAGACGAAACAACGATTCGAAATAATGACCGGACCGACATGATGTCATGTTGTAAAAAGTTGCCAGAGGATTGGACTTATAAATTATTATGCCCTCTGTGAAAGTACTGCCGAGCCGAACTCGATCATCCGAAGACCCTTGTGAAGTATCCGGAAAGAAGGGAACCCGCCTTGCAATGCCGAAGACAAATCTGCGCACCGGACTCCTCGTCATTGAAGCCAGGTTCAGGGGCTACTGAGGGAGTCCTGGACTAAGGGGTCCTCGGGCATCCGGCCCGTTAGCCATGGGCCGGACTGATGGGCTGTGAAGATACGAAGACCGAAGACTGCACTCGTGTCCGGATGGGACTCTCCTTGGCGTGGCAGGCAAGCTTGGCGACCAAATATGTAGATTCCTTTCTTTGTAACCGACCTTGTGTAACCCTAGATCCTCCTGGTGTCTATATAAACCAGAGGACTTAGTCCAGAAATGGAGAGACTCATTACCATAGTTATACAGGCTAGACTTCTAGGGTTTAGCTATGACGATCACGTGGTAGATCAACTCTTGTAATACTCATATCCATCAAGATCAATCAAGCAGGAAGTAGGGTATTACCTCCATAGAGAGGGCCCGAACCTGGGTAAACATCGTGTCCCCTGTCTCCTGTTACCATCGACCTTAGACGCACAGTTTGGGACCCCGTACCCGAGATCCGCCGGTTTTGACACCGACACCCGTCCTCCCCAGGAGAATATCATGTGCGCCCACACCTTAGATGCTATATGCTGATACGAGTTGCTTGGAGCTTGTAGATATGAGATATAGCAGCTCACAGGATGTCTTAATATTTTTACAGGAAACCTTAATGAGTTTGAGAATTGCAGACAATTTGTACAAAAACTACTCAGATGCCCTTGGATCCCATATCCAAAGACCTCGAATCTCGTATCACCGTAGCATCTAAGATGAAGGAGGACCTCATATTCTCCTGTATGTAAGAATATCATGTGATACAACACCTTAGATGCTTTGGTGATACAAGCTCTTCGGAGCCGTTGGATTTGTGGTCCAACAACTCCTTGGTGGTTCGAATGTTTTTTTGCAGAAAAGCCCCCAAAGAGTTCGGCCACTGCTTACAAGCACAAAGACTGCTCAGATGCCATTGGATCTCAGATCGAACGACCTCGAAGCTCGTATCACCGTAGCATCCAAATCGCGAGAGCATTTGATGTTTTCTCGCACAGGAGAATATGAGGCGCTCCCGCACCGTAGATTCTATGGTGATACGAGTTCCCGGAGATCTAATGGCTCACACTAGGAGGTTTGAATGTTTTTGCAATATACGCACTCACTGCATTAGTAGTTACTCACTGGGTGGGTGCACCAACGGCTTTCTAGGAATTTGAGTCCTGAGAGAGTTTGGGAATTGCGCAGAAAGTACAAGTACTACGCATGTGGCATCTGATCACAGATCATACGACCTAGATGCTTGTATCACCGCAGTGGCTAATTAAGCTACAGGGAGCACCTAATATGAGCAACAGGGAGCCGTTGGATCCAAGATGCAGCGGCACACACGAGGCCTGAATGTTTTATTTGCAAAAAAATCTTGGAGAATTTGGAAATTGCGCATAATTACAAAGACTACTCCCAAGCCATTGTATCTCAGTTCCAACGACGTAAAAACTCGTATCACCATAGCATCTAAGCTGCGGGGTGGATGTGATACTCTATGCCGCTGTCATTTTTGTTCCTAAACTTGCAAAATACGTGTAACTCGTGCCGTTACTTGTCTAACCGCGCAAAGTGTTTGTTCAAAAAAACCATCCTACACTGAAATATCGGAACAACACACGGGGGTCCCACTTGTCATTGATCAAATTTGGACCTAAAACTAACAAATCTGAAAGACAAGATTTGAACTAGCAACCTGGACTACAAGGCGTAAGTCGATAGCCTGAAACAACAATGGTTGTTGGCTTTGTCCCATAATTGATTTTATACAGTATTACGTTCAGTAGAATAGAGGGAGTGGCTCGTCAACACATGCATGACCGTTGACTCACTTACTGGTGGGTCCCAGGTCTGCGATCTCTCTCTCCCCTCCATCATCTAACCTTTAGACGCACGGGCACACACGAAGAGCGGCGCTAGCTTGCCGTGGTGTTATTATAACTAAAAAAAAGCTTGGAAAATAGAAGAATCGCCTAGAGCAAGAGACGTTGTGGCTGTTGAGACGGAGCTAACCACACCTATCCTCCGTGCCACGTTAGCATGATGAAGCTCTGTGGCTACTGGGGTGTTTTCGACCGACTGGCTGGGTCCCGAGGTCGAACCATAGGTAGTACATCTGATACAGTATATTTTTACATGCACAGTTTTCCTCTGTGCAGAGACGTGGCACACCCTACCGCACGGTTTCGGGGTCCTCCCGGGTGGTGCACACATATATTCTTCCTTGCCGAGACATGGGACGCCCCACTGCGCATTTTCTGGGTCCTCCTCGGTCGTAACCAAAGCAAGTAAATAAGTCGTCAAATCAAGAAAGACCACCTTTCCCGCCGAGTACATCAGTGAAGCACAGTGGCTAGCTAGTTGGGCTAGTGCGACCGATTAGCTAGGCCGCCGCCACATTTGTTTTTTCACCCTTTTTTATCTCCTTGCCGGCAGGTAAACTTAAATAACCACCACAGTGTTGCTCTGATCTTTGGGTGCGGCAGGCGCAACAGGATTTTTAATTTTTTGATTGACGGGAGCAGGCGCGGCAGGATTTTTATTTTTTTGATTGACGGGAGCAGGCGCGGCAGCAATTAGTCACGATGACTCCGCCTGTAAAACCCATTGCTCCCTGATGTGAAAAGTCATCGACTGGTGTTTTGCCATGGTGAAAACCGAAAGATTCACCCCGCTCCTCGGCTGGCTCCCTCCGCCTTCCCGTAGATTGCATTGCCTTCCAGCCGTATCGCCCCCTTTGCTTCCTCTCCCCATGGCTTCTACCTGGTGCCATGGCGGCGCAGCAGATCACGGAGTCTAAGGTGAGGCGCCTAACACAAGAGCTCCAGGCCAAGGATGCGGAGCTCGAGGCCAAGGACATGGAGCTCCATGAGCTCAAGGAGGAGAGGAGTGCCATGCTCCTCCTTTATGTGCGGGAGTTCACGGAGCTTCAAAAGCGGTAGGCGTCCACCACAAAGATGCTCGAGGTGTCGGCGGTGTTGCTGCAGAAAGCGGGAGATACGATAGGCCGTTAGGTGAGCCAGCTGGAGCACGAGCGGGCCAATCGTGACGAGGTCCAGGATCGCCTTAGTCACTTGGTGGACCATGTTGCCACGCACGTGTTGCGGCTGCGCGATGCCTACCGTCGTGCCAGCGTGACCATGCCGGCCGACGGGCTAAACCCGTTCGACCACCCCGTCGACTTCAATGAGCTGCGGCCTCCTGACCTGGTCTCCTTCTTCACCTATATCTCCGAGGAGCTAAGCCGTCTCCGCGCGATGGTGGGGGCGGAGCTAGACAAGGAGGGGTTGCGGGCTGCCGTCGCCGTTGCCGGGCGAATCCTCTCAGGGCTCCATCACGGGAATCCATTAGTGCCATTGGACGCCATCTTTGACGAGCTGGCTCCTGTTGACCGGAAGCGGGCTCTGCGGGTGGTTGCACCCTACATCACCAATGCCGCGCGCCTCGAGAAGCAAGGGACTTTGGTGGCTTTTAGGCGTCCTCTGCATGGGCATGTCCATGTCTCGGCGCAACATGACCATTGGATCAAACTCAGACGGTGCAGATCAGTCACTGTAGCACAAAGCATGTGGGTGTGTTTGGTTGCATTCTCATCTCGATATAGTTGTTCCCTCTTCGTGCATGCTCATCTCAGCACCCCTCTTCATGCATGCTCCTAGTGTATTTATGTTAACCTACTAGTGTGGACTCATGCACCCTTCATGCACTCTGCCAAACACCCAAAAGTGGGTCGAGAAGGGAACTTTAGCTCCCACCCCGTGCACCCTTCATACACCCTGCCTAACACTGATTCGTGCTTCATATGGTTCATGTTTCGTGGAGTACTGTAGCACCGTACTCTCCGTGCGCTGTAGACCTAGTTCTATTAACATTGATCTCACCATTCATTCTCGACCAGACAGTCAAAAAAGGGGTACTATGTTACATTACTGTTCATATAGTTGACATGCGCACAACATCATTTGTTATCGTCATATCTTACTACACTAGCAACAAGATTATGTAGTACTGACGTATGAACCGCTGCACATGCCTAGTAGTAGGAGCACTGTGTAAGTTCAAGTGGCTGCCGTGTTTCGCACTCCTCCGTCGTAAGAGTGGAAAGGCTTGCTGTAATCATTTTTTCTTCAGAAACAGTGGACACACTCTACCGTGCGGATCCTCCTCGACGGTCGTCGGGAACCTTGCTACTGACTTTCGCCGACGTGTGGGACAGCCAGCATCAGGGTCCACTAGCCATGCACTAAATTACTCCGTAGTAGAGTGCCCAACTACAAGGTAGACTACCTCGATCGAAGCGCTGCAGTAATTCCCAATGCCGTCAAATCACAAAACCCCCTCCTTTCCAGCAGTAAGTTGGACGGACGAAGAAACCATCATTTCACTCTTCTCCCTCAGCTTCCTCTCTTGAAGAAAACCCCAACTCGCTTCTCCCTCATCTTGTTCCTCATTTCTTCAAGAAAACCCCAACCTGCTCTGCCATTGTTCTTCTCTCCCAAAGAAGGAAAGGTGAGCGCATCAATGCTGTTGATTCTGGCCAAGGCCCGGTCTTGCAACCCCGAGACCGATCCTATAAATCCCTCTCTGTTCTTCTTTTGGGTTTGTGATTATGGTTTCTTTTCTTTTATTTCTATCTGACAGTTTCTTGATGGACGCTGGAGCACCGGCCGAAGTGATGTCTATGGCTCTGGCCAAAACCATCGAGGCTCATGGTACGAAGAAGCGCAAGCACCCCGCCGAGACTACTGTCGGTGTCAAAACCGGCGGATCTCGGGTAGGGGGTCCCGAACTGTGCGTCTAAGGCGGATGGTAACAGGAGGCGGGGGACACAATGTTTACCGTCGGGCCCTCTCGATGGAGGTAATACCCTACTTCCTGCTTGATTGATCTTGATGATATGAGTATTACAAGAGTTGATCTACCACGAGATCATAGAGGCTAAACCCTAGAAGCTAGCCTATGATTATGATTGTTGTTGTCCTACGGACTAAACCCTCCGGTTTATATAGACACCGGAGGGGGCTAGGGTTACACAGAGTCGGTTACAAGGGAGGAGATCTACACATCCGAATTGCCAAGCTTGCCTTCGACGCAAAGGAGAGGCCCATCTGGACACGGGACAAAGTCTTCAATCTGGTATCTTCATAGTCAATAGTCCGGCTGTCCAAGGACCCCCTAATCCAGGACTCCCTCAGTAGCCCCTGAACCAGGCTTCAATGACGATGAGTCCGGCGCGCAGATTGTCTTCGGCATTGCAAGGCGGGTTCCTCCTCCGAATACTCCATAGAAGATTTTGAACATAAGGATCGTGTCCGGCTCTACAAAACAAATTCCGCATACCACCGTAGAGAGCGTAATATTCCACAAATCTAATCTGCTGACAACTTTTCATAACGTGACATCCTGCCGTGGTCCAGTCATTACGAACCGTTTTTCCCAGCCTGCCACTGCACGTGTTGTGAGGCGGTTTTCCTGGCACGTCTTGTCGAAGCAGAGATCGTGTCCCCTTATCACGGGATTCTCATCAATACGGGTGTGGGTAACCCAATCGTGCCTGCTGGTATGACTCCTCGATTTTAGGCAAGCTCCAAACGGCCACGCGGAGGACGCTTGATATTCGCCCTCTTTATAAAGGGGCCAAGGCCTGTCCTTTTCTTCTCGCGCTCGATCCTTCCCTTCTCGAATTCCAACATCCAAGGCTCAGGCTAAGCGCTTCGGACCTTCAATCATGTCCAGATCCAACCTTCAAGGCCGGTGGATGGCCTCCTCTGTCACAGAGGAGGACATCAAGAAGCTAAGAGAAGCCAGGTATCTGACCGCCGAAATCTCGCACAGGCTGCCTGCTCAAGGGCAGGTCATCCCCACTCCCGGACCCAACGAGAGTGTCGTATTTGTTTCCCACTTCCTCCGAGGGCTAGGCTTTAGTCTTGATCCCTTTGTTAGAGGGCTTATGTTCTATTACGGGCTCGATTTCCATGATCTAGCTCCAGATTCCATCCTTCACATCTCGTCGTTTATCGTCGTGTGTGAGGCCTTCCTCCGCATCACCCCACACTTTGGCTTATGGCTCAAGACCTTCAATGTGAAGCCGAAGATGATCGATGGGCGACACGCAGAATGCGGAGGTGCCATAATAAGCAAAGGCACCGATGCTCCATGGCCAAAGGGTTCCTTCCCGGAGATGTCCGGCTCGTGGCAGCGGGAGTGGTTTTACATCACAGCTCCCCGAAGTACTAAGTGGGTAGCTGCCCCCGCCTTCCGTCCGGGCCCCCCGCCGCAACTGGCGTCATGGGTCAACAAGGGGCTAGACTGAGGGCCAGTTAAAGACGTGCCGACATTGCAGAGTCGCATCCGAGATCTCCTCAAGAGAGATGTCAGCCTTGTCAAGGTAATGCAAGTCATGCTAGTTCGTCGGGTCCTGCCATGCCAACGTCGACCTCTCCATATGTGGGAGTTCAACCCGGAAGGACCATGAACTATTCAGCAATTCTTCGGCGTGACGCTCGAAGAGATGTATGGATTGTTCTTCGCATCACGAATAAAGTGTCCGGACACCATCGAGGATGCGGGTCTAAACTGCAATCGTCCAGATACCCACGTAAGTAATTCCGCGGCTGAACATGCTGTCTTTTTATTTGTCACAACATCATTCTAAAAAAATTGCTCTTTGACCAGGACTAGATAAAAAAGGCGAAGATGATCAGGTGTTCGGCCCCCCTTCCCGAAGGCTCACCGGATCCTGTACTAGCCAGGATGCTTGAGCACGCACCTTATCAAGTGCCATCAGAGGAAGATAAAGGGAGGAATAAAGAAGCCGAAAGCGGGCCTCACGCATTACTCATCCAAACCGGGGGAATTAGTGTCCCCGCGAAGGAGGCTAATCGGGGAGAAGAATCTAAAATTCCCTCTCCCCAAGGAAGGAAAAGGACCGCCTCTGAAGACTTGGAAACGAGGGTTTCCAAACGAGGGAAGAAACCTTCGTCAGGGGGCCCTGCCCCGGAGGGCGTCCTTACCGCACCATGCCCGCAAGGGGTCAGCCCTCCACCGAGCTGTAAGTGAACAAGAGTACTTTTGGTAAATATATCCCGCTTCATCTCTAAGGACAATAACCGAGACGTGTGTCTTGGAGTTCGGATCGTAGCCCTTCTCGACAGAGTTCGTCTTCGGGGGATCTTCTTTCGGAGATGATGGAGAGCGAAACGCCTCCCCCTGTCTCCCCGCCTCATGAGGCGGACGACCCTGAGGTGTCGTCGTGGAGGATTTCTCCTGATCCGCCAAGGCCAGAAGGTAACCCTTAGGCCACCCGAAGTCCGGAGTATTCGGCTCCTAAGGAGAGCAACAGAAAGAGTCCGGGACTGTCCGGCGCACGACCGGACGCACTGATGGGTCTTCTGGAGCAAGCGGCTATCTCAGAGGCGCATCGTACTTTAATGGGTACGGTGGTTGAGAGGACTTCGTCCGCCAAAAGTGGGTTGCATGAAGCTTTTATGAGCCTGCTATGAGGCTTTGAGGTACGCAAAGTAATATTTTTTTGACGGTACCGCACACGCTAGGTGTGCCCTATACAGATAGTAGCCCCTGAGACTCTGGTTGCTGTCCAGAGGCAGCAAACAGAGGATCATAGTCCCAGGTAATGATCATGCTGCTTACATGTGCAGGCGGCTGAGGGTCCGGCGGCTGGCCGGACTGGTAAGTTTGCCGAACTGAGGCGGCAGCTTGATGCGGCAGATGCCGACATCGTGCTTGTTAACAAGCGGCTTGACGAGGCACATGGTATGTATTTTCCGGTGGTCAACAGATATTAAGAGGAGCATGATGCTAGTATCTATAATTTGCTGTGACTGCAGATGGAGCTGCCGCCGTGGAGACCCTTCGGGCGGAGCTTGCCCGAGCCAAGGAACAAGCCAGGAGAAGTGATGCGGCCGCCCTAAAGGCGGCCGAAGAGTTAAGAGCCGAACAGGCTGCTCATCGCCAGAGCGAAGATAAAATAGCCAAGATGGCTGTTGAGCTGAAGGATGCCGCCGACCGGTACGAGCTTCTTGAAAAGGAAAGCCAAGCGAAAGCGGCGGACCTGAAGAAAGCCATGGTAGTAGCCAAGGAAACCCGCTCTAAAATCAGAGCGGCGAAGGAGGAGCTTCATCAAGCCAGAGATATCACGGCTGGGAAGCCCTTTTTGTTGCGGACGAAGTTCGGAGATCCGAAGTATGCCCCTCTGGATCAATTATGGAGTGCTGCAGATGCGTACTTGGACTTGGCAACGAGTGCTGCTGATGCGACTGAGTTTTTTAAAGATCAGAAAGATCATGAAGTGGAAAGGTTGTTCTGGTCGCAGTTCAGTGCTCCCACGCGTCCGCTGCTATTAAATGAACAAACGGCCGAGTGGGCTGAGCTCCATAGGTTGTCCGGACTTGCCATGAGGTCTGTCGTGGATCATCTTTGGCCGGAGGGACCAAGGCCGAATAGTTATTTTGGTTTAGTGCAACGATTCCTTGGTGTTGTGCCGCATATCGATGCTGTAAAGAGGTCGGCGTGCATAGAGGGTGCGCGGATGGCTCTTGCCCGTGTTAAGACATACTGGGCAGAGATGGAGGCCACCGCTATTGCAACCCAGGATCCGGCCGTAGGCCAGGTCTCTGCCGAGCACTATTTTGAAGAAGTCCTAGAAGGTGCTCGTTTAATAGAGGCTCAGTGCTCGAAGAGTATCATGTTCGAGTGACATGTATCCCAATTGTAGAAACAATGCTATTTGGATTATAAAGGCTGTGTTTATACTTTTGTCTGAAAGTAATATGATGCCTCCTGTGCGGCCATTTATGTATGGATATAACCTGAAAGTTTGCAGTCGTCGGCTTCAGCCCCCATGCATATAATGCGGGGGTGTTCGGAAAAGTGCGTATTCACACTTGATCCAACGTCTTGGTCCATTAAGGAGGTGATAGCGTGGCGAACAAGGCAATCGGACTATATAGCTTTAACACTTTCACTTAGCCATAGGAGTTTGACAGTGGGGCTACTATATAGCCCCTGGTACTTCCGCGCTCATCCGAATACGGTGCGCGTACATACATGACCGGGAAACCGGTCCTTTGTTAATGCGGAGGAATCGCGAAGATTCCGCTGAGTCATCGAGTGGTTGACCAGTCTCGCGCTTTATCATGACAGACAGTTTTCGGCTTTCTCTACTGAGGTGCTCATCCGGATGAACCAGGGCACAATCGCAGTAGTTCTCCCGGTGCCACCTTAGCCGATAGAGCAGAACGTAAGGTAGCAAAACACGGGAGCCGGGCAAACCCAACTATTAACCAAAGACATGATTCGGAGCTGATGCATATAAGGCCAAACTCGCGACGACGAACACTCCCTAAGGTATTCGGACTTTTACAACATATACTGGGCTGAGTAACACCCTCGATAATGAGCCCTGAATTTCCAGGTACGTGAATTAGTCTGACGTGACGAAATGTAAATAACGCCAGCATCCCTTTCGGTTGTGTTGAATATCCGGAGGGTGTAATGAAACAAGAGACAGTAAAAAAGGTTTACACAGGGTCTTAATCTAAAAAGAAACTTTTGAGCGGGCCCCTGCTGCACGTCTGCGCCCGTGTCTCCGTTGTGCCGTATCCTGGAAGGGTGTAGCACGATGATCATCTGTAAAAAAGAAAAACCCAGGTGAAAGTCTTCGTGCGAAAAATTGGTTATTCTTAATAAACCATTAAAATGCAATCTAAATAGGGTCAAGCCGAACTGTAGTCCTTTTTACATGCGGGAAACCCCTAGTACCACCTATGGGGATATATCCATCGACCCAATCTCAGGTTTATCTAAGCTGTTACAGCTAGTTGTGTGCCAGACTTGTCTAGCCATGTCCGCGGTCTTGACGACTGATCATTTATTCTGGTTGGAGAGGCCGTTCAGTGTTCGGCTGCTAGAGCCGCCGCACATTCTTCCGCACGTAAGGAACGTTCTGTGTTTCCGCTAACTATAATGACGCCACGTGGACTGGGCATTTTAAGCTTAAGATAAGCGTAATGCGGTACTGCATTAAAACGAGCGAAGGCCATTCTTCCGAGTAGTGCGTGATAGCCGCTTCGGAATGGAGCGATGTTGAAGGTTAATTCTTCGCTTCGGAAGTTGTCGGGAGAACCGAATACAACCTCTAGAACTAGAGAGCCCGTGCAGCGGGCCACTGGGCCTAGTAGTTCTCCTTTAAAGGTAGTATTGCTTTGGCTGATTCTTGTCGGGTCTATCCCCATTTTGCGGACTGTGTCCTAATATATCAGATTAAGACTACTGCCGCCGTCCATAAGGACTCGGGTGAGATGGTATCCGGCAATTATTGGGTCTAGCACCAAGGCAGCCGATCCTCCGTGCCGGATACTAGTCGGGTGATCCTTGCGATCAAAAGTGATAGGGCAGCCCGACCAAGGGTTGAACTTGGGGGTGACGGGCTCCACGGCGCATATGTCTCGGAGTGCGCGTTTGCTCCTCCTCTTCGTTACGTGAATCATGTTCACTGTTTTGACCTCTGGTGGGAATTTTTTCTGTCCCCCAGTGTTTGGCTGGCGAGGCTCATCCTCGTCTTCACTTGGTGTCTCCCTCCCCTTGCGTTCGGCGTTTAGCTTGCCGGCCTGCTTGAAGACCCAGCATTCTCTGTTGGTGTGATTTGCAGGTTTGTCGGAGGTGCCATGAATCTGACATAATCTGTCTAGAATCTTGTTTAGGCTGGACGGTCCATCTCTGCTGCCTTTAAATGGCTTTTCCCGTTGACCGGGTTGAGAGCCCCTGAATCTGGCGTTTACCACCGTGTTGTCTGGGCTGTCTTCATTGTTTTGATGCTTGCTTTTATTGCGTCACGGTTTTCCATTGCCATCCCTGACTTCGGATGTGCCTGGGTCACTGGTGCCGCTACGGGCCAGCCAACTATCCTCGCCCGCGCAAAAGTGGGTCATGAGGCTTGTTAGGGCCGCCATTGTCCTCGGTTTTTCCTGGCCGAGGTGTCTGGCGAGCCATTCGTCCCGGACACTGTGTTTTAAAGCCGCTAAGGCTTCGGCATCCGGGCAGTCAACGATCTGATTCTTCTTAGTGAGGAATCTGTTCCAAAGCTTTCGGTTGACTCTCCGGGATGTTGAATTATATGACTTAAATCGTCTGCATCCGGAGGTTGGACATAAGTCCCTTGAAAATTAGCCCTAAAAGCATCCTCAAGCTCTTCCCAACTTCCAATTGAGTTTTTAGGGAGGCTTTTCAGCCAGTGCCGAGCTGGTCCTTTCAACTTGAGGGGCAAGTATTTGATGGCGTGGAGATCATCTCCGCGAGCCATGTGGATGTGAAGGATAAAGTCCTCAATCCAGACCCCAGGGTCTGTCGTTTTGTCATATGCCTCTATGTTCACGGGTTTGAATCCCTCTGGAAATTCGTGATCCAGCACCTCATCGGTGAAGCATAGGGGGTGCGCGGCACCCCTGTATTTGGATGTGTCATGGCATTCTGACGGTTGTAGTGTTCGGTTTTGATTCCGTGCCGGAGCGCGCTTCCTAGATCCGTAGATGGACCTGGTCATACCGGCTTTTTGGTGCAAGTCCTTACGTAAATCGCGTGCTAACTTATTTGCGCCATCGTTAGCCGCCCTATCGCGGCCACGGGGTGGTCGATCCGGCTGATCGGCCGTTTTATTTTTCGGCTGTATGGGCTCTAAAGCCTCATCATCGGATTCAGGCAGCAACTTGCGCTTTGGATAGCTCTTTGTGTGGCGACTGCCACCGTACTTTTCTTCAGTGTCTAGCACTTTGTTCCATCTACTGTTGAGTGTATTTTGCGCGGCCTTAAGTCTTTGCTTCTGCTTCTTCAGACTCCTCGCGGTGGCAATAAGCCTTCTATGGAGGTTCTCTTGCTCCAAATGCCTTTCCGGGATGATGTGTCCATCGTCGTCCGGACTGTTCTCCTCTCCGGAGACAAGTTGATGAGCTTTACCCTCGGCGTCGTCGTGATCGGACAGCGGCTCCGTACTATGTTCGCCGTCCGCTGGCTCATCCTGCTCTGTCGCTAGGTCCATGTGGTCGTCGTTTCCTTTGGAGTCGACTGGGGTATTATTCTTTCTAGCGCTATTATCGCTGTTTTTGCCGAGGCGGGATTTGGAGCGGTGCCTACGTCGTCGCTTTGGTTGCTTCTCGAGGGGATTATCCTTCGCTGCATTCTTCCATTCCTCGTCATTGTTTTCTTTGGGTGTATCCACCATGTATATATCGTGTGATGAAGTGGCTGTCCAGCGCCCTGTGGGCGGTGGTTCCTGCTCCTCTCCTCCATCGTCGTCCATACCGTCGATGTCTTCGGAGTCGAAATCAAGCATGTCGGTTAGATTGTCGACAGTGGCTATTAAGTGGGTGGTGGGTGGGGAACGAATTTCTTCGTCGTCCGCTTCCCACTCGAGCCGGACATAGTTCGGCCAAGGGTCTCCTGACAGGAGAGACACCTTAATGGATCTAGCACGTCGCCCAAGGGCGAGTGCTGGAAAATATCCGCGGAGGTAAACTCCACGATCGGTGCCCAATCAGATTTGATAGGCACGGACGCAAGCGGTTCGGAGCCCGTGGCCGGGGACGAATCCAAGGGTTCGGCAACACAGGTCTCATAAGAGGTGAAGTCAGTATTCGGCGCTAACGCTGCTGAGTGTGCGACCTCCATGGCGGGGTCCATCCACCCGTCCTTGGACGGCGTAATCTGCTCCGGATTGAGGACCGGAGTAGGCACAGGTGTGATATCCCGAACACCGTCCGACAGCAGAGCCAAGTCGTGCTCGTCGTGACTGTGCGGCGCACCTGACATGGGCTCGAATCCGTCGAAGATCAAGTCTCCGCGGACGTCGGCAGTATAGTTTAAGCTTCCAAACCTGACCTGACGGCCAGAGGCGTAGCTCTCGATCTGCTCCAGATGGCCAAGCGAGTTGGCCCGCAGTGCGAAGCCGCCGAATACGAAGATCTGTCCGGGGAGGAAAACCTCGCCCTGGATCGCATCGTTGCCGATGATCGAAGGAGCCATCAAGCCTTATGGTGACGGCATAGTGGAACTCTCAATGAAAGCACCAATGTCGGTGTCAAAACCGGCGGATCTCGGGTAGGGGGTCCCGAACTGTGCGTCTAAGGCGGATGGTAACAGGAGGCGGGGGACACAATGTTTACCCAGGTTCGGGCCCTCTCGATGGAGGTAATACCCTACTTCCTGCTTGATTGATCTTGATGATATGAGTATTACAAGAGTTGATCTACCACGAGATCGTAGAGGCTAAACCCTAGAAGCTAGCCTATGATTATGATTGTTGTTGTCCTACGGACTAAACCCTCCGGTTTATATAGACACCAGAGGGGGCTAGGGTTACACAGAGTTGGTTACAAGGGAGGAGATCTACACATCCGAATTGTCAAGCTTGCCTTCCACGCAAAGGAGAGTCCCATCCGGACACGGGACAAAGTCTTCAATCTGGTATCTTCATAGTCCAACAGTCCGGCCAAAGTATATAGTCCGGCTGTCTGAGGACCCCCTAATCCAGGACTCCCTCAACTACCGCAGACAAGCTCAAAGCCATCGCCCTGTCCAAGCCCCCCTCTCCGGGATCCCTCATTAAGCAAGTCGAGGTAATATCTCTTCTTGACGATCTTTTTCTCGATCTTGATCGTGTTTTTTCATCTAACACGCAGTACTAGTACTAGTAGTACAACTTTCTGGGTGATCTTGCATGTGATTTTTGTGTGCCAAATGACGGTTCTAAATTCCTCTTTTGACCAAAACATGCGAGAGGTTGACACTGATTTCTTATAGATTACTTTCAACTACTTTATGAACATCAATGCTACCTTTTAAGAGGGTATATTTGCCTTAGTAACTTTTGTTATGGATATTGCAAGTAATCCCTCTGCTCTCATGCCTTTGAAGACATGTTCTAGTGTCTTTGTTCACTCATTTCTGTGCGTATATGTAGTCATATATGGAGTAAAATATCGAACATCATCTTATATTTCTGAACAGAGGTAGTAATAAAATATTTGGTTTCTGTTCGAATTAGAACCAGGTCCGCGGTGGAGATGAAGTTCTCAAAGTCATGCCGTGTGAACCGGAAGACCTAAGGATGAGTTCTACTGCTAAACTATCCAGCTACTGTGTTCTTGTTGCCACATGTCCTCAACTAGTGTTTTCCTGTAGCATTGTTGTCAGGCGTGTTCTCGAGGCTGTACTTGACCACAACAATTTCCTGGCTGTGCCTTCGATTACGAAGGGTGTGGTTCTTGTAAAGCTTCCCAACAAATCTGATGCGGCCTGTCTTCATCGTCATGTTTATGAGTGGAAAGACCACTCTGTTAGGTTCTCCATGGTTGACGAGATGGTGCTGGTGCAGGTAGACATCTCTCACGAAGTCCATGGCCTATAGTCAGTTATGCAGGGTTCATCCCGTAGGTCGGTGGCATGAAATAGTCTGCAGAGTTTAATTAGTGCAACTTTGCTTGTCTGTAGTAAGAACTATTGTTCAGTACTTTATTTTTGTGTGTGAACCCTGTATTGTTTAGTATTGCCGCTTTTGGTGTGTGTTGAGTCCTGAGAAGAGTCTATGTTAATGTCTGTCCAGTCAATTCAGTCTGTATATTTTGAAGTATCTAGATCATCTTTTTTGTGAGGACGGTTTATCAATTATGGTTACACTCCAATATCTGTATGCATTGCAGGGTTTATCGCTCCCACCAGGATTTCTAGTCTCATGGATGTTCGGTCCATACGATTTGTCATGACCTTTGGACTATCCTGCTTGTGGGAGCAGGCGGGGGCCCTGCATGCCACGCGTAGTTGGATGATCAATCTTCTGTTTAGTACTTCAACATAGTGATTTCCTGGTAACGATTCACTCATGTCACATCAAGTAAATCTTATTGATTTACTGTCTAAATCTTATTGATTTAATGTCATGTTTTCTTACTTTTGCTGCAATTTTACGATGCAGGTTTTGCCATGTGACACTCATCACAGAATAAACCGTTTGGTTTGCTCTACGATGGTTATTTTTGCAGGTTTCACTTCTTATGTCGTGTCAGTAACGAAGGCACTGTCCATCACTTATATTACTGGAAACAATTGGATCAGTCTGTTGTCTGAGTACAAGCTGAATCCCTATGATGAACTGCACTTTGGTTTAACAAACACGCCACAACTAGTCCTTCTCGCGTTTAAAAGAAATGAAGAAAAAGACTGGATCACGGTCACGGAGCCTAGTCAAGTTAGAAAGTTGATCATAGCAGACCAGACACGGTCGCTGTTGTCTCGCACATCGGTACCACCTTCAGCAACGGATCGAGCACCAGCACCTTCTCCAACGGCACTTGCTCTAGCACTGACAGCGGCAGTAGCTTAGTCTGATCCAGCTGAGGATTGGGCACCGACCCCGTCAGCGGATCAGGCTGATCTACTGGAGGATCGGGCATCGACACCGGCACTAGCTCTACAAGGAGCACCATCTCCGGCAGCAGCGGCGGCACTACCAGTCGCACCGGCACGGGCACCAGCAACGACTCTAGCACCTACACCAACACTTGCACTTGCATCTGCTCCGGCCCATGCAGCGGCAACGGAACCAGCAGTTGCACCGGCAACAGACTGGGCTGCAATTCGCACTGCATATACCAAAGTCCTTACAAAAACCGACATCTCCACCTTCTTGGTAAGCATTGGTCGCCCAAGTGCTTCGTTCTTTTTTCTTTCCATGTTGTTTCACATGATTCACTGTGTTGATTTAACTGTTTGTGTATGTCTTCTTGTTTGCAAACAGAGAATTGCTAGAGCAACGAGGGAGTCGTTCAACAATCCGGGCGACCGTGGCCAAGTTTCTCTTACCATGCGCAGCCTTGGTGTGAATGAACATGCTCAATATACCGTAAGTACAAAGGATGATCGCATGATGATTGATGCTAAAGGATGGTCAAGGTTCAAATCTAAATCATATCTTGCATGCGGTAGGGGATGATGTCAAAATTGAACTTTCTCGGCAAGGAGAGCTGGTCCAAATCAACTTTGAAATTCTTCAGTAGCAGCACGCAACTGCCGAACTGATCTATCCTCCGAGAGATTTTGATGTAATAATCTGGCATGGTGAAACAAGTGTCCTGTCTGTATAGGTAGTACGACAGTATTATTTATTACATAGTATATTTTTGATAGAATTGCAACTCTGAATGCTGGTTAGGAACTGTCGTTCGATTTCATTCTAACAGCTGCCGTGCTTTATTCAATTTTGTGTATTCGCCTTGCGACAACATCTAAAACCAGCGCCGTACCGATCGCTTGCAATATGAAAAGCGTTGAGGTAGAACACATGGGCCCCCAAACATGCAGGCCCACCGGCCTGTGGCCCAAAGTCCAGAACCGTGAGCCTATCTGAGTATTATATTCTCAGCTGAACCCCCATAATGCCCGTGCGTTGCACGTAACATCAAGATGAATTTGTATGAGTAGTTTACCTTGTGAGAGAAAAGGATGAACGAGGGAAGGCCTTATTAGCAAATGTGGAGAGGTGTGTGGGTACCTTTTTACAAAATTGCCATAGTTTCCTTCCTATTCGTCAGATATAAATCGGACGGCCTATATTGCAGGACGGTAGGCACACCATCATCACCAACTCTGTTTTTTATAATTGTATATGTTATATATATTCCCCTTGATTTTTCTTATGTATAAAGTTGTGATATAAAAGATTTTTATATTTCTTTACAAAGGGAGTATCTCTCTGTAAAAAATATATTTATGTGAAACTAGTTACTCCTGCCTTTCTACTCCTTTCGTTGATATGTGGGGCATCCGGCAACGGAGTCCACGTGCCATGCACCAAATTAGAGTGCACAACTGCACGGTAGACTCACCCCGGGCGTAGCGTTGCAGTAATGCCCAATGAGTCGTCAAATCAAAAAAACCCCACCTTTCCAGCTTTAGCAGTAAGCTGGATGGACGAAGCAGCAATATTTCACTGGGCCTGAATCCCCTTCTCCCTCGTCTACTTGTTCAGAGAAAACCCCCACTCGGCGATTGCATAGGGTTTTCTCATGGAAAACCAGGTACAAATTCTTCATCCATCCCCGATAAATCCAAGTCCCTTGGTCGCGGGTAATCCTAGGATGGCAACCACCGCCATTGATGCATTTTTCTTCCTACTGAATCTAGTGTGTTTCATTTGCAGTGCCCAAAGTGCGAGGACCCTACAGGTTTCTGCGCCCTCGGCGAGACACCACACTTGTTCCTTCTCATCCTAACACAGGATTTTAAAACGGGCACAGTATGTTCCTAGAATCCTCTTTTCTATCCAGCAGGGTGGGTTTTTTTGAACATGCTATCGACTAGTTTGGAAATTTGGATTGCTATATTTGGATAGAAGGTACTAGTACCAAGGTCAACACTGACGTGAAGGAGGAAATTATTTCTAGATTTGGATAGGTAATACATTGTGTTCTCATATTATATTTCCTACAATGCATTCCTTGCTCTGCCAGAACACATGTACTCAAGATGCTCGGCCTTGCCATAACTGAACACACCAGTTTAATGGTCACATTGAAGACAAGCCATGGATATAAGTTCCGAGTTGGGTTCATGAACCAAGAAGATCGCTGTTTTTTTATGGCCGAACTTGGATAAACTTTCTCAAGTGTTACAGACTGAAAGTTGGCGCACGAATGTTGATGGAAATAGCAGAACCTGGTCTCATCTTCACTGCGATCTTCCACCCCGACATCGTTCCATTTGTTCATCCATGTTAGTTTTGTATCTGGTTCTTGCTTGTTTCCTCGATTACTTCTTAATCCACCTATTCTGTCTGACTAATCACAATTTAACTTTAGAAGTAGCAATGATCTCTCACGAAGATGCTACTTCTAACTAATATTTCTTATAGTTGGTGGCACGTGTAGGGTTTTTCAAAGTTAAGCAGGCTACTTGTTTGTTATTCTATAAGAACTCGGCTGTTGTTGATGGCACTGAAGTTGACTGGGACGACATCCACAAGTTCCAACACTTTATTGATCGTCTTGAAGTCCTTATGGGGCGTTTCAATGGTGGAAGGCCACGTGGGATATGTGTGCCACTTCTGCACTCGTTGAACAGGTCCAACTGTGTAGAGAAACTTATGGTACGAGTTGTTTTCCGTTATATATGTTGTTCATAAACTCTTGCTTATACATAGTTTTATAGTTGTGATCTTCTGAAACAGAAACTGCCCAGTTCTATTGTTCCTATACAGATGCTTGACCATGGTCGGGTCAGACTTGCGCTTGGTCACAACATGATGTTTATGTCGACCTACTCCATTCCCCTTGGAGGTGAAAATATACTTATTCATGGGTGGTCTCAAATATTGAAGGCCCGTTCATCTTGGAGAATAGCACAAAAGGTTATGTTCATGCTTTTCCATGGATCTAAAGCGAATATCTTGTTTATTGACCACATTGCGAGATGAAGCTGCTTTCAGAAGGTTGTGGATGCGTGGGGTGGCGCCTGTGCCTTGTCCTGGGGCTTGGCGGCCTCACCCTTGGTTAAATGTAGGCAAAGTAGCACTGTTCAAGGCATGCTTTGTACGGTTGAACCTGTATAAGTACTCATAGTGCTTTCAGCTATGGTTGTTAAGTGCCCCTGCTGGTTTCAGTTAAGGTTGTTAAGTACTCCTGGTGCTTTTACAGTCTGTCGTGTTTCTTCAGTCTTGTCTTCCTCCAGCCGCCAAAACCAAACCAGCGCCAGCGGGGCCGCCTGCTTCCGCCTCCCATGGCTGGCTGCGCCTCAGCGCACGCATGGCCGTCCCACCATCTCCTAAATCATTAACACCGACGTCCGAGGCCTCGCCGTTGTCCTCCACGTGCTTTGGTGCGCTCGCCGTGGGGCCGCTCTCTCGCGTTGTCAACATGGTCAACAAACAAGAGGAACCGGGAGAGGACTGTACATGGAGAGGATGACAGTAGGGGCTCACCATGTCCCTGGCCGTATGCAAGGAAGTTCCCATTTTTTGTTATATATACTCCATTGTCAGCGTATGGAAAAAGAAAATGCTTCCTCCTAGTGGTTTCCTGACATCTGGGACCCATGACATTGTCAGCGTATATAGTCAATAGACATGAGAACAACACAAGATCAGCTGACACCTGGGACGTAGCTGCTCGAGCAATTTTTTTTGTTATTGTTGAAACGGAGTAGGGTTTCAACTGGGCTGTGGCCCGTTTAGCCCAGGCTTATATTTTTTGTTCACCACATGACCAGCTTAGCTATTTTTTCTTTGTAAAAATGAGCCCAGTTTATTTTTTTTCTGAAGAATACGCAATCCAGGCCTACTTATTTTTCTACGCTCAGATGGGCTGCAACTCTTTCAAGACGCCTGTAAATCTTGAAAGTAATATGAAATGGGTTGTAAATATAAAAAACAGATGACAAATTGGCAATTACTTTATAATTTCTGAATTTTTTCACATTTTCATATTCCAATTTCACTGGGCTTTAACCTAATTTAAATATATCTTCAAAGTACTTTAAATCTGGCTCGACATTTCGGTATTAAAAATAGTTTGGAACCCACAGAAATATGCGAAATTTTGTTTAAATTTTTAACCCTGGCCCTGGCCAGCAAAAAACGGACTGCAATAAATTGCATAAGAAGTTGCAAGGAGCTATATAAAAATTATTAAAAATATAGGGAATGGTCTGATTTGTGGGCCTATTAAGTCGACACGTATGCAAGATTTTTTACTTATTATACACATCAACAAACGATTCTAGTAGACGTAACCGTTGGATGTCAATCCAACGGCCGTCGTGTTTCTTCAATCTCTGATCTTCTTGCTCCAGCCACCAAATCCAGCGCCGGCGGGACCACCTGCTCCCGCCTCCCGTGGCCGGCTGTGCTGCCGCGCAGGCCTCACCGCCCCTACTACTCCCACCGCTGGCCAGGCCATCCCTCTACTCACCCACATCCCTCCACTTTTGTGGCTTCGTCGCCTCCGGGTCATTCCCTTCCTGGGTCTCGCCGTTGTCCATTGCGCTGGTGTTCTCGGCATGGCGTGGTCAACGTTGTCAACAAACGACAACATCGGAAGAGGGATGTACATGGAGAGGCTGACAGTTGGGACCCACATGGTCCATGGCCGCCCGCAAGCAAGTACCTCCTTATTACGCCAAAAAGAACGAATACTCCCAATGACAGCTCAGACCCACCAGCTATATCTTCGCACGCAAGGAAGTGCCTCCTTATTACGCACAAAAAAATGGATACTCCCCCTGCTAGCTGGGACCCACCATAGTGGGAGGTTGACTTTTGGGCCTACTAAGTTAACGCAAATGGAGGGCTTTGTCAACTTAGTCAACAAATGATTCTATCACCAGTGACCGTTGGATTGTTAACATCCAACGGTCATCCTGCTTCTTCAACCTCTGATTTTCTTGCTCCAGCCGTCCAAACCACCGCGTGCTCTTGCCTCCCGTGGCCGGCTGTGCCGCCGCGGAGGCCTCACTGCCTCCTACTACTCCCATCGCTGGCCAGGCCATCCCTCTACTCACCCACACCCCCTGTTATTTTGCAGCGACGACAGCCTCACACCGCAGCCAAACCAGTGGACCCTCGTACTCCTCTCTGCGTGGGCATCCACTGCCGCGTCTTCCCCGGCTCTGCATCGTCCCCTTCCTAGGCCTCGCCGTCATCCACCGCCTTGGTGCTCTCGGCGTGGAGTGGTCAATGTGGTCAAGGAACGACTTTCATCTGAAGAGTAATGTACGTGGAGAGGCTGGCTGACAGCTGGGTCCACGACCGCAGCAAGGAAGTGCAACCTTATTACGCGCAAAATAATGATTCCTCCACCTGACAGCAGGGACCCACCGGACGGGCCATCATATTTCGCGAAAAAACATTTCCCCCTGACTGATGGGACCCACCAGCGACATCTTCGCACCCAAGGAAGTGCCTCCTTATCCTCCCTGACAGTCAGGACCCACCTGGTCGAAGCGTACGTAGCGTTGTTATTCTGGTCATGAACGTGTACGTACATACTGGTCGATCGACCTGTCTGCAGGCTGCGGCGATGAACCGTGGCCGAGTAAGGAAGGGCACGTGTCGTAGTGGAGGCGCGCACATAGCATGTCACACAGTCCCGTTAATATCATGTACACGTACGTACAGCCAGGGTTCAAAAAAGTACGGCCACATACATACATATGGGCGGGGTCTCGAACGCCTACTCACGCATACGTATGGCAGGGCTCGTGTACATGGAGAGGCAGCGACGGCGTCCTGTTCATCGGCAGCCAACCGGCTGGGTCAGAATGGAATGCGTCGTGTTCATCGGGAGCCAACCGGCTTGGACGAACAACCAATCGAAACAAGGCCTGGCGTACCGTAGAACTGAGGAAACGGCCTTCTGTTCGACTGGCCACGGTCGAAAAGGGATCCTGTTCATCGGGAGGGGTCTGGCATACCGCAAAACGGCGGAAACGGACTTGTGTTCGAGTGCCTACGGTCGAAACGGGGTCCTGTTGATCGGGAGGGGTGGGGCGTACCGCAAAATGGAGGAAACGGACTTGTGTTGGAGTGCTACAGTCGAAACGGGGGTCATGTTCATCGGGAGGGGTGTGGCGTACCGCAAAACAGGACTCCATGGGCTACTGTTCGTCTCCACCGTCGACCTCCTCTAGCCTCCACGAGCTACTGTTCATCCACCGTCGACCTCCTCCAGCCTCCACCTGCGACTGTTCATCCATGGGCTCCTGTTCATCCAGCCTCCACTGCTCCTCCACCGGCTACTGTTCAACCAGCCCTCTCCACGGGGTCCTGTTCAACCACCCCTCCACGAGCTACTGTTCATTCATCCCTCCACCGGCTACTGTTCAACCATCCCTGCACGGGGTCGTCCTGTTCATCCAGCCCTCCACGGGGTCCTGTTCATCCACCCCCAACCGGCTCGATCAGGGTCCTGTTCATCCAGCGACAACGGCCTCTACTACCACAGGGTCCTGTTCATCCAACCCCCCACCGGGAACTAGTCATCCAACCAACCCTCCCCCCAACAACGCTCACTGTTCATCAAGAGGCAACACGTTAGATCGGCTTCAGTTAGCAGCAGTAGCGAAGGAATCGCTCGATCGGGTTCAGTTAACAGCCAGATTGATCGATCGCTCGGGTTCAGTAATGCGTAGCCTGCAGTGCAATCGCTCGGGTTCAGTAGGTGAATGCCTCGCTCGGGTTCAGTTAAAGCCCAACGCCTCGCACCCACGCGCGTACGTGTACGAGAGAAATGCACAAACCTCCATGCACCGCTCGGCCCCGACCACCCACCGTAACCGGGAACTCCCTGATATTTTCCTCGCCCTCGCTTCTACCACGGGTTTTTCCGTCATGGATGGCCCAAAGAATGTCATGCAGCTGCGTCTCCGGCCCGCCCAGGATGAAAAGCCCACTTTCTGTCATGATTTTTTGTCATAGAAGTAGGAGCCCAGCACATCTATGATGATACTAGTTTTTGTCACAATTATCGTCATAGAAGTGTCATAAGCATGACAGAAAAAATTGTTCGGCCCAAAATGTCACGGATGTGTCTTTTTTTGTAGTGCCTGAAATTGCGACCAGAAGAGCTGCCGTTCCGAATTCTCCTCCCGCGCCGCGTAGTGCTCCGCCACAGCAGCCGCACTCTTCGGAAGCTCGGCGAAAGCGCCTGCGGAGCGCCACACCCGCGTCAACAAGGCGAACCTGTTGCCTCCAGACACACTTTGTAGTAAGTATTTCTTACCATCTGCGATTTTCCCCACTTAGAGGAGCTCTTCCCGGACACCTCGCACTTCGGTCCTCGCCTCCTGGAGCTCCTTCTCCACCTTGGACAGCTCAGAAGACCGCTCCTCCGGCTTCTTCTCAAGGACCTCAAATTTCTTGACGGCATCCTTGAGCTCCACCTATACCTCGGCTACTCGAGCCTCATACGTCTCCAACGTATCTATAATTTTTTATTGTTCCATGCTGTTATATTATCAATCTTGGATGTTTTATAATCATTTTATATCATTTTTTGGTACTAACCTATTGACATAGTGCCAAGTGCCAGTTCCTGTTTTCTGCATGTTTTTTTACATCGTAGGAAATCAATACCAAACGAGTCCAAACGCAATGAAACTTTTTGTGGATTTTTTTGGACCAGAAGACATCCAGTGGGCCGAAGAAGCGCCTAGGGGGTGCTCCGAGGGGAGCACAACCCACCAGGGCACGCCAGGAGGCCCAGGCGCGCCCTGGTGGGTTGTGCTCACCTCGGGTGCCCCCTGAACCGACTCTTTGCTCTATAAATACCCCAATATTCCAAAAACCCTAGGAGAGTCGACGAAAATCAATTCTAGCCACCGCAGAGTCCAGAACCACTAGATCCAATCTAGACACCATCACGGAGGGGTTCACCACTTCCATTGGTGCCTCTCCTATGATGCGTGAGTAGTTCTTTGTAGACCTTCGGGTCCGTAGTTAGTAGCTAGATGGCTTCTTCTCTCTCTTTTGATTATCAATACAATGGTCACTTGGAGATCCATATGATGTAACTCTTTTGCAGTGTGTTTGTTGGGATCCGATGAACTTTGAGTTTATGATCAGATCTATCTTTTTATATCCATGAAAGTTATTTGAGTTTCTTTGATCTCTTATATGCATGATTGCTTATAGCCTCGTATTTCTTCTCCGATATTTGGGTTTTGTTTGGCCAACTTGATCTATTTATCTTGCAATGGGAAAAGGTGCTTTGTAGTGGGTTCGATCTTACGGTGCTTCATCCCAGTGACAGAAGGGGAACCGACACGTATGTATCGTTGCTACTAAGGATAAAACGATGGGGTCTATTTCTACATAAATAGATCTTGTCTACATCATGTCATCGTTCTTATTGCATTACTCCGTTTCTCCATGAACTTAATACACTAGATGCATGCTGGATAGCGGTCGATGTGTGGAGTAATAGTAGTAGATGCAGGCAGGAGTCGGTCTACTAATCTCGAACCTGATGCCTATATAATGATCATTGCCTGGTTATCGTCATGATTATTTGAAGTTCTATCAATTTCCCAACAGTAATTTGTTTACCCACCGTTTGCTATTTTTCTCGAGAGAAGCCACTAGTGAAACCTACGGCCTCCGGGTCTCTTTCTCATATTATTTTCCTTTGCGATCTATTTTCCTTTGCTTTTATTTTCAGATCTATTAAACCAAAAATACAAAAATACCTTGCTGCAATTTATTCTCATTTATTTTATTTGGCGTTCGATCTACTAATCTACTACAATTTATTCACGTCCATTTGCCTACCTCTGGCGCCGCTGCCCGAAAGGGGTTGACAATCCCTTTAACACGTGGGTTGCGAGTATTTGTTATTTGTGTGCAGGTGTCGTCTATGTATTGTTGCTAGGTTCTCCTACTGGTTCAATAACCTTGGTTTCATCAGTGAGGGAAATACCTACCGTCGTTGTGTTGCATCATCCCTTCCTCTTTGGGGAAATACTGACGTAGCTTCAAGCCGCATCAAAAGGAATTTCTGGCGCCATTGACGGGGAGGATATTCAACATGTACCAGGTTCCTAATCACAAATCTCATCTCCTCGCAATTTACATTATTTTCCATTTGCCTCTCGTTTTCCTCTCCCCCACTTCACAAACATTTGCTGTTTTAGTCGCCCTCTTTTTCGTTCACTGTTTTCTTGTCGGATCTGTTTTTGAGTGCAATCTTGTTGCAAAGTTATCATGACTCAAGAGAACACCAAGTTGTGTGATTTGTCAAATACCAACAACAATGATTTTATTGGCACTCAGATTGCTCCTCCTGCCACTAGAGCGGAGTCTTGTGATATTAATACTGCTTTGCTGAATCTTCTTATGAAAGATCAATTTTCCGGTACTCCTAATGAGGATGCCGCGTCCCATCTTAATACCTTCGTGGGATTATGCGATACGCAAATAAAAAAGATGCGGACAATGATGTTGTGAAGATGAAATTATTTCAGTTTTCTTTGCGTGATTCTGCAAAAATTTGGTTTTCTTCTTTGCCTCGCAATAGTACCGATTTTTGGAATAAGTGCAAAGATGCTTTTATCACTAAGTATTTT
>NC_057802.1:168566811-168580710 GCF_018294505.1 Triticum aestivum | reverse complement strand
GGGACTATTCTGCAACCTCCCTCTAGAGTTCCTAAATAAGCTTATTCAGAAACCACCTCCCCCGACTACCTTGTTTCTTTTCCCAAGGGGGCGAGCGAGCGAGCGGTGCTCCGGTGCCGCGAGGGAGCGAGCGAGCTCTGGTCTGCCGCTGGTTGCTGCGCCGCCGTGCAGGTCCCGAACAAAACCTGGACCGCACCCACCTCTCCCGCTTTGTCTCTCTCTCTCTCTCCCTCTCTCTCTCAACCCCACAAATTTGTTCCCTCCCGTGCCTGATCCAGATCAATCGATGCGCCGCTCCTGTCCCAGCCTCCTCCCCCGCCGGTGGCCATGCGTGTATCTCCCCAGCCTCCTTCCCCACCCACGGTCGTGCGTCCCTCCCTAAAGCCTCCTTCCCCGCTAGCCGCGGCACGCCGCCCCAGTATCCTTCCCCATTCGGCGGCCTCGAGCACCTCCCCCTCGGCCCTCCGACGACCTCGCGCCCGTCCCCATCCTCCTTCCTTCCGTGTGGCACCGCCCCACCCCCTGTCGGCCATCCACCAGGCTCCTATTTCACGCGTGGTGGCCGCGCCAATCTCCCCAGGTACTACAGCAAATTCCCTCCTCCCCGCTCGTTCCACTGCCCCTCTCTCATCAATCTACCTCTGCGCGAGCTGCTCGTGGCTGACTCCTCTATATTCTATGGCGAGAAGTTCAGCTCCCCCTGGCCGCTTGGCGCCTCCCCATGGCCGCATGCCCACCGAGACCAGAGGATTTGCCGTTCTGCAAAAACGGCAGTTAACTCGGGTCGTTGTGTGTAGCTACATGCGAGGAGCAGCCCCTAGCAACGCGTGGTGCCGAGCACGAGCACCTTGGACCTCCCCTGCACCTTCACCCGGGGTGGCAAGCATGAAGGCAGCCGGTGCTACTTTGACTCTACGGTGCAGCTACAGCCTAACTGCACTACTAATTCTTTTAACTGCTCCTAACTTCTAATTTACTGTTAACTACTTAAATGATGTTAACTTCAAATTTGTTGTTAACCGGTGATGTTGCTTGTTGTTAACTGCTCTGCTTTTTTTTTGTTAACTGATGTTCAGGTCAAGGGTGTACGCATGAGCTTGTGTTTGATGTTTCAGCCGTTGTATCTTCTCAAAACTGGTGGTGCGTGCGCTGCTCATAGTGGTGATTAGGAGACTGGGGCAAGGAGCAAAGACATGCAGAGACAACAGTTAACTTCAGTTAAGTTTTTTACATTCGTGAAGATTACAAAGATGGGAAAAAAGAACAGTTAACTTCAATAACTTACTTTTATTAAAGTTCTGTAGTTTTTAACGCGGTTCAGGTAACTTCCCATTTTTTGATTGGTTCAGTTAACTTGTTTAGCTTTTATCGCCACCACTAAATCTACTACGAACGCGACTTGCTTGTGGTGGTCTTGGTTGAGAATAAACAAGTGTGCAGAGGGTGAGAGGGAAATAACAAGGTTGTAGGAGCTCATGCTACATGTGTTCGAAGCTACATGGAGAAGTGGTTCTTCTCTGCCCTGGTTTCCTACCCCGTCTCCTGGTGTGCACTATGCTCCATCGACGGCAGCGCCCGCTCCATGCCGCCCCCGACTGCAGTTAACTTCGAGCGCACTGTGCTGCCCGTCCCAAGATCCCGCTTCAATGAGACTACATGGGAGATGGGAGAGGGCCGGTGGTGCCTGCAAATTCGCTGCACAGTAATATACTAGGTGTGGATGCAGTTAGCTCGTCCCTCGTGTAGTAAGAGCAAAACATAGTGCGTTTCTGCAGTTATCTGTACTCAAACTTAATAATTAACTTTTTGAGATGTGACAGTTCTTTTGCACTTATTTATGAAAAAAATACACATAAATTATTTCAGTTAACTATGCAATTTGTAGCAGTTATCTGAAGCTGATGAGAACCCTTGTTCGATGGTGATCGATCACCTCCCTCAAGATTGAGTGAGGTTAAGCTAGTTAGCCCGACTCGATTAAATTGGTTCGATCCAGCCTAACAGCTAGTGCGTTCATGTTGGTTCTAGTACGTACCACCACTCCCTGGAAGATGGATGAATGGATGGATGGCCAAAGCTAGCCTGTGTTTCACGGGAGCATACTATGATGGAATTTTTGTGAAGCATCAGTACTAGCTCATGGATGTCACCTCCTGTTTTCTCTTTTGTTCTCTGTCTCATTTTAGTTTACACTGCTAACTGCATGCTGCCGACTGTGCTAGCTGCTTCTGCTTTTTTTAGAAACAACATGCTACTGCTTTTATTTGTGGTCGTCACTGGTACTGCTTCTGCTTCTCTTTTGTTTCATTGTCTTCTTTCTTTTGACTTTATTCTTTGCCTCGCGAGAATAACAATTAGCATCTTTAGTCGGGCAGTTAACTTGTTCTTAAATGTAGCAGTCCCAGAAGTTAGCTATTTTGGGCCCAGCAGTTAGCATGACCCAGACGAAAAAATTATAAAATAAAAAAATTAGTACCTTCAGTCCGACAGTTAAATGGTAGCTAACTGCCGCAGTCGCGACAGTTAGCTATTTCAGTGTCGGCAGTTAGTTTGACCCGGGGGAAAAATGAAAGAAAGAAAAAAAATAGTGTCTTAAATCCCGGCAGTTAGCTTTGTCAACATATGTCAGTTAGCAATTCCGGTCGGGCAGTTAACTTGTTCTTAAATGCAGCAGTCCCAGAAGTTAGCTATTTTGGGCCCAGCAGTTAGCATGACCCAGACGAAAAACTTATAGAAGAAAAAAATTAGTACCTTCAATCCGGCAGTTAGATGGTAGCTAACTGCCGCAGTCGCGACAGTTAGCTATTTCAGTGTCGGCCGTTAGCTTGACCCGGGAAAAAAATGAAAGAAAGAAAAAAAATAGTGTCTTAAGTCCCGGCAGTTAGCTTTGTCAACATATGGGCCTTAGCGTGTACTGTAGCAGTTCGGGGAAAAATGTCGAAAATGATGTTGGTTTTTTGAAAACTGCTCTTAAACCGTAGCAAATATGAAAACGTGTTATATATGCCAAAGTTCGGGCTAATCGGTACCTTTCTAACGGTATATCATACGCATCATTCCGACAAAAGCTTTGCAAATTCCTTCCACAAAAACATTGAAAATTCGTTAGATGGATTTTTAGTTTCTTAATTTTGTTTAAAAACCTGATCGATTTTGGGAAAATTATCAACATGAATTTTTTGCTCCTTCTCAATAGCTATCAAACGGTATATCATCAGCATAAATCTGATTAACGGTTCAATAATTACGACCCATAAACAGTGCGAAAAACGATGCCAGAAACAGTCCGCGTGATAGTTAACTAGTATAGTTCGCACAGTTAGCAGTCTGTTCTCGTGCAGTTAGGAACGGTTTCTAAATAGCTTATTCAGGTATGGGTTGCAGAATAGCTGGGATGTGTGTGTGTGTCTATATATATATATATATATATATATATATATATATATATATATATATAGCATCTCCATCATCATTATCAGTACATCCTGCGCATGTGAGTTAGGATGCACTTGATCCCAGAAAGGTATCTATCCTTCAAACCAGAGGAGTGCTTCAAACTAATAAAAGTCCAACAAAAGAGGGTCGTGCTACAGCAGCAGAATACATGGCTCAGTCTACATACCAGTACGAATCAAGTTGTGCATATTTGCTGTTGGCATTAACCACATCGCCGCATGTCGGGTTTGCAAAAGCCATCCATCGCATGGAAGCTTGATGCCTTTCACACACTGAAGATTATCTCGCAACAAGCTGTGTCGACGAATCTCTGGATATGGTGATTCATGAAACCCATGGTATGATGTGTAAACACAGTCCCCCCTGGCGAATGGAAGTTGCATAGCACGGTAATCATCGCCGGTGATATGTTCGATGATTGGTTGGATGATCGGATAATTGAGCCTGAGGAACATGGAGTGATTGCCGAGGTTGTAAACTCGCCTCCAGTTGAATACGCCTGGCCCAACGGAGCTGTGATATTTCTCGAACACGAAGCAGTCATAGCCATCAATGTCACGAACGCCCCAGGCATTGCACTGCATGTGGTTTGATGAAATGGTGTGGTCAATTTGTTACGTGAAAATGAGCATCAAATGACCACCGTCAGCTGAACGAGCGATAAACCACCACCCATCGGCTGGTATGATTCCAAGTCCTGGAATCATGAAGGCCAGCGCATTTGCGTCTGCTGCAACAATTCAAATTGGAGACCAAAAGGACAAAAATAAACAATCATGTTCAGAGTATGTGTGGAATTAAGATTATTATAACAGTGACACATATCATAGACAGAGAATTGCAATGCCGTGGTCATAATCATACCCCAAGTTAAAAAAATAAGCCAATGGCTTTCATATTCTAGCAATATATCATGGTTCAAACATCATGTAACAATGAGAGGAAAACAGATATGACAGGGCCTACTCATATTCTACCATAGCACTTACTACAGTTATCATATCAACTCTAAGCAATAACATGCGTTGTTATAAAAATCCTGGAAATGAGAGTAACATATAGCAATCATGAGGTTATACTCATAATATCTATTCTAACAATCATTAGATACCAATTGTTCTCATATCAACTCTAACAATAACATGTGTGGTCATAAAAATCTAGGAAATGAGAGGAACATATAGCAATGATGTGGTTATAGACATACTATATATTCTAAATTTGTAACAATGAACATGCAGTCGTATTCTTAAGGTAAAGATGAGATGAGATAGAACAATTACACGACGATAGATTCCACCAGTATAGGCAGCCAATCTGTGCGTCGACCACATAAACGATGCCATCGTCCACTACAACATCAGACAGAAGTGTTGGGTGAAGAGGATCGACGATGAGCCATAACCATGTATGGCGACCGGATTCCAGATAGACTAATCCCATGTTGAACACGGCAATGAGCTTGTAATCCATGTAGCCTTCTGATGGTGTGGGCACTTTGCAGATTACAACCTTCAGCCAAAAGCTCGACGCGTCTCGTGCGTAGTAGGCAGGAGTGTCCGGCGGGCCGCGAGGCTCGATGGCGGCGGTATCCAAAGATGGAAGGGTGATCTCTCGCTGGGTGTAGATATCCACGAGACGCCACGGACTACCGGATTGGTGGATGAGGACGATCCAGTTGGCCTTCATGCCCGCCCAGTAGTGGCCACGCATGAAGGGCAGGTGGACGGGTAGTGGTAGCATGTCGAGGGGCACCATGGCAACCTCCGTAGGATCGTCAAGTCGGTGTCTGGGCCACCTGCGAGGATTGGGCATCAGCAAGCAGGGTGTCTTGAAAAGAGCCGGCCGGTTGCAGATGAGTAGACGATACAAAGACACCGAGCATGCGGCCAGACGGACGATGCTGAGTAGGTCCATATGATTACAGATTTGCTCCAAGAGAACATCGGGGAGGGAATTCCAATCGCGTCTCTGCGTGTCAGTCGGTTCTGCCATTGGGGTTTTCGGTGCCTGCGAGCCAGCGGGGAAGTGGATTCGGGCGGGTGAGTGAAGAAGCTTCTCCTCGTGTGGTCGAGCAGTGAGCGGGGGGATATGGTACGCGCGAGCTACCAAGGGGAAATGGTGTGCGGCCGACGATGGGGAAGAGAGGAGGAAGAAGAAGAGAGGAGGAAGAAGAGTGGAAGACGGGGAAGAAAGTGCATTAAATCTCAATTCTACTACTACTACCAGGATATACCGTCCTTCGGATTGTAAATAGTTACACCGATGACATGTGGGTCTACCACAAGAGGGCCCATATGTCAGTTAATGGAGGACAGAAGCGTGCTCTACTGGCAAACATGATGGCAGTACTGGGTAAGGCTGATTTAGTAACACCAACACGCTGGTTCAGCTTATTAATTAAGTGCCCCATCTGCTGCAGCGTGTATTGTCACTTCACTGGGAAGACTAGTTGAATAGTTCTCTCTGACCGAGATGGGGAATAATGGATCGCGAAGACTTCCTTTCTACATTATCCCTATGCCTCTACGCTCACTTCAGTCATTTTGCTCCGTACGTAGTCACTTGTTGAAATCTCTAGAAAGACAAATACTCCGTATTTGGGAACAAAGGGAGGATTTTACTCCGTATTTGGGAACAGAGGGAGTATCACCATATGGAGGGAATAGAGGAAGCTTGAAATATGAACATGTTAATGGGAGGGAGTAAGCCCCATGCATGCATGCATGCATGCAACATGCAACACTCACAAATACACATGGACGCACGCAACACTCACGCACCCATGCGGCACACAACACACGACGCAACACACACGCTCACGCTCAAGTGCTCAACCTACTCCCTACGTCCGTGAAAGACTGTACATTTAGAGATTTACACATTGACCAGGGCATAATTAACGCCCAAAAGTTATGTGTGCATGCGACCATTGAGAGAAGAAGATTAAATAAAGGTCGTTGCATGCTGTAATTAAGGATAGACGTGTAGCCTATACCTAGAGCACAAGTTGGTGCATTAGTCAATCAATATCGATTTAGATTAAAGGCTAAACGCATTGGAAGTGTAGATGTACTACACTCTTTGTTTTTTAGCTGATTTCTTTGCTTTGCCAACTGACAGGTGGGACCCAGAAACTAGGTGACAATTTAACCAGTCAACAAAGTGCCACGTCGACTATGTGGTCGGTCAGTAGGGTGCAATACGGTGCTCTACGATGAGCTAGTGATCGTATAATCATCGCAAAACTATATATAGTGACCGTAAAGAGCGTATTGTTACATACGTTGACCGCCAGTGTATTTTTCTCATTTCAAATTAAGCCAGATTAACCGGAAAGGACGCAGTATGGACTAGTACTAGTACTGCTTTGATGTGTCCGTCAACTCGCTGAACGAGGAGAAGCTTTCTTACTACGCCTCTCCCTCGCCCACGCGCGCGGTGGTTCGCAGGACGAGGAGAGGGTTTTGACTACAGCGCGCCCTCTCCCTCTCCCTCGCCCTCGCGGTGGACGTGCAGTAGTTCAATCGGTGTCAGATTGCCAGAAGCATAATGTGTACCATAGTATCATCATTGTTGGACCTTCCGAAGAGGCGAAGAGCCAAGTGCAAGGTTCACACGAGTACGAACTGTTGAACCTCTCGAAGAGGCAAAGAGCCAAGCGCAAGGTTTTATAGGAGTTGTCGTCCTAGTAGGAGCGTACTACAACTATAGCGAAGGATGCTACTGTATGATGCCGCCACGTCACATATATCCAAAGCTGTGCCACCTTTTTTTTCTCAAAGAGCGTGTTGGAGCCCGTGCAACAACCACACAAGTTGCACATACACATAACACATTTACTAGTAATAAATTCTAAAGGACAAATGCCAGTATGCCACACAAGTTCATCTCCAATTCATGTGATAAATTTGGGCACGACTAGTCTACCTATATTCACGGCGCTATCGTTCACAATTTACCGTACTCCACTTACACGTTATAGATGGGCTACATGTCCTCCTCCAGGTTCCAGTCCCAGGTGTTCTTCGTGGATGGCACGATCCATAGCGGAGGGCAACGGGAATCATTGTTGCAGCTTTCTAGTCCGGTTCCACACGATGGAGACTCATCCAAGCTAAAGCGGCATAAATCAGGGATAGCGTGTCCCAGCATGTCGTTCATCCGGCGGTGCGCACGGAAGACACAACCATGCTTCATGAACGGCAGGCCTTCTGTGTCGTGCACGGAAGGTGGCATCCGCTTCACAATGGGGTAGCTGTCCCCAATGAAAAGCGAGTACTCTCCAAGAGTGTTCCTCGGCACCCACGTAGCATCACGGGGGTCGAACTCGGCGCCGTTCATCTGGTACACGCTGCATCTCATATCTGGACACATGGTGACATACATAGTCAAGGTCCATGCATAATAATGTTGTGCTCAAATATGGCGGTCAGTAATACTGTGCAGCAAATAGTACTACTCCGGTATAGAGGAAGTAAAATAACCGGCTTATTATATATAGCCACTGTTGGCTACATGGATGAGATAGTAAGACATGGAAAAACAAAAATGGTGGCAGCTAGTGGGTTCAAGTCTTCAAGGGCCTAGCTAGCTATACGCGTCCTCCAAGGTAAAAAGTACTCCTACTAGTACGTAAGTAGAGTACTAGTACAACAATGAAAGAGAAGGCGAGAGGGTTAAAAATGGAATACCTGGGTAGATGGTGACGGTCTGATCATGGTAGATTGTGTGACCATGTTGCACATCAGTGGTACCATGGGTAACGACTGCTAAGATAGTTGATCCCAATATGCCAAAGTCAGCTACAAGGTTCCAGGTTAGACCAAATCGCGGATGCAAATGCACATCCACGATCGGCGATCTTATTTTGATCGCGGGATGACTGGTCCCTGCAAAATAATGGAGTACCGTTAGGGATGCAAATGATGGTTTGTGCATTCCGTTTGTAATCTCCCGTACCGTAGGATGGCAACCAGATGAAACAAGTCCCCTGGCTTGTCACCGCGAAGATGCGGCCTAGATGGCGCACGGCGTCTTCGAACGTGTAGGGGTACAAATCTGCCGCCGCCAACATGCGCCAGCCTCTGCCGTTACTGCCTCTTGCATTGATGGCAATCCTTATGTCGAACACCGCGATGAGATAGTAATCGACGTAGCCGCGTCGCTTTGTCGGCGGGTCCGCAATTGCTATCTTCTTCAATCTCATCTAGGCATCATCATACGTATTCAAGCCCAGCCAGTCCGGAAGGCCGATCCCAATGGTGGAGAAGGGGTCTACCGGAACGGCCGCACTGCTGTGGATGTTGTGCAAAATGATGGTGGTATCCGGCTGGAGGTATGCAAGCCAATCTTCGTTGGCACCGACCCAGACCTATATATAAGATGGTGGGCAGCGGAGAAATTACGGGATGGAAATGGAATAACTAAGTACTACATGATCAAACTCCATTACTGACCCGCTCATCGGACAAAATCCGACTACCTCTCAACGTCGGCAACTCTAGCGGAGTCAACGTGCAACCATGGCCAGGGAGCGGTGGACTGTTCGAAGGATTGTCCCATAGAAGAACCTTCTCCTCGAGGACGCATGGAAGACCAACAAGCATGGCCTTTTCCCAAGCCATTTTAAGCACCATCTTGAAATAGTTGGTGCAGGAAGCACCGAGTCTTGCAGCGGTGAGGACGTCAGAGCGGCGTGCGATTTCTCCCAGAGGATCGTCGTCCAAGGTCTCCCAGCCCCGACGAGGAGGAGAACCGCCTGGCGAATCCATGGGAGCAGCGACGAACTGCCTTCTCTTCGGGGGGAGGGGAACTGGCGAGGAGGAGATAAGAGCGTACTAACCGCAGGGCCTCGTCCCTTCCAACTGTAGATCGTTCCTTCCAACTGTAGCGAAGGGGTGAGGCTATTATTTACTAATAGTACTAGCATTATGGGACGTTATGGGATTGCATTATACTGTAAATAATAGCACTAGTAAGAAAATTTTGGCACTAGCTAGTAGTTTTTGGCGTGGATTAAGAAATTTTGGGTATGTTTTTGCTATTTTTTGTACACGCCAACTAGTGTAAAAAAACGTCTTACATTATGTGACGGAGGAGTACGTACTCGTACTGTAGCAGTACTAGTACTACTTTCTCAACTAGTAGTGCGAGGGTACTACTAGTGCTATGTACTATACTTCTAGTATAGTGCACCAGTTTTGAACTCTTGAATCTCAGGGCCAAGGAGCTACAGTTGGAAGTGGAGGGTACTACTGTTCTCTAGAACCATCGCTGTACTATCAATGCAGGGAAATTACACCTGCGTAGTGGCCTAGTGGGTACTCTCGGTGCTCTATTCAGCCGCTCCTCTCACGTAGCTGGCCTACTCAGCCGCTCCTCTCACACACACACTAGCAGCCTGTTTATCAGCGACGATTACAGCGGGGCCAGAACATTTGAGTTATTTGATACAGCCAGACTAGGCTTTTCGCTTCCATTTGTGGAGGTGTAATGGATCTCGTCGAACTTTGTTAGTAGTTCCTTCTTTATGAATGAGATCAAGCAAAGCTTTTGCTTCCGTTTCAAAAAAAAACACGTCAAGAGGAATTTCTTTTATAGTAGAGCCGATAATGGAGCGAAGTCCATGCGTGCAACGCCACAAGCTACAGAGTAGTAGTAGAGCACTTTACGTACAAAGCCATATTGCACAGTTCCCAATGCCCCGCCAGGCTTTTCCGGCTCCTCGGGCTTAATTGGGAGGCGCTAGTTTAAACATGCTACTAGCTGATGAGGAAGCTGCAAGCGAGGTACGGCAAGGGCGAGCACGCGAGCCACGAGATGCTTGGAAGGAAAACCCGTTCACATGGCTAGGCTCTCCAGTGCACCTAAATTGTGGTGCCGCACGTCCGTTTGACTTCAAAACTCAAACTACCCGTGTAAAATATTGGCTCGCTGCGAAGTTACTATTTTAAAAAAAAGGCCGCCGTGCGTTCGGCCGGGATCGAACCCACAAAACGAGGTATACACTCCCGCGACCACTAGTAGTACTCGTTGGATTACAACGTAGCCTAGAATCGCCTTTTGTCGCTAGTAGTACATTGTTCCTTACAAGAAACCCCTAATAATGCAAGAAACCACTAATAATGCCAAGAAACTACTACCACTTGCATACGTGGCAGACTTAAGATAAGACTACCTTATGAACCATTGTACATGCTCTTACCAACCAGCCCTACCAAGAAACGACTAATCTACAAAGTGCTGTTATAGGCACGTTTCAACCCATGGCCCTGTTTGGATACATTTGTTGTCAATCTAACCCTTCCATCCAAACACCACTTTGGTTAGAGTTAGTCCAGGGTTAGAATCTAACCTCTGACTTAGAGTATCCAAACAGGGCCCGTGTCGCCCATTAAGTCAACGCCTTCTATTCGACCGGGCGTTATGACTTGTGGGACCTATATGTCAGTCTGCACAAATATCCCCGAGTGACCTCCTACCTCCGGCCCGTCCACCTAGTCATCCTCGGCCATGGGACGCAGCTACCGCCGCCGGCAGAAGGCGAGGTCAAAACCGCCGGCGGTGCGGATCCCATCTTGCGGCAGCCCGGATGCCAGCTCCGTCCGGCGCTCGCGGCCGCTAGCTAGCCAAGATAGCTCCGTTCAGCTGCTTGTCTGCAAGGTTTGCTTGCTATATTAGCACGGCGGCGCGGCGGCTTGCTCGCGCGCGCCGCGCTAAGGCCAGCCATCTGGCTCGAGCGAAGGCCAGCGCGGCGGCTTGCTCGCTCGTGAGTCACGCTCGGGCTAGCCTGCCAACCCGTGCGGCGTCCGGCGCGTCCGGCGGAGCGACGGCCAACTCGCTCATCACCGGCGCCACCGACGAACACACATCAGCACTGTTTGAAGTAATGTTCAGAAAAAATAATGATTTGAGGGGGAATAACAGGATAGAAGGTCAGATGTGGGTCCCTCGTGTCAACGGTCAAACAAAATGTGTTGGTTAAAGCTGCCTCGTCAGCACGGTCGTGTGGGCCAACCGTGTCGTAAATGGGTTTAAACTAACCTAATCGGTAGGTAGTAGTTTTTGGCGTGGATTAAGAAATTTTGGGTATGTTTTTGCTATTTTTTGTACAATAGATTCTTCCTAGGGCTGGTTGAAAGTGGTAGTTTTTTGTTAAATACCCTACATATTGTAAGTAGGAGTGAAAGTTAAGCTTTGGAACCCAATAAGCAAGGCTAGTTACATAGTGCATATGTGTACATGATTGAAAGTAAATATCAACCATGAGTGACTAATATCTTGATGGAAAACTCAAAACTATGGAATAATAGGGAAAATTTTGCATGGTTGGAAATACTAGCAATGTTCATGTGCGTTGCAACGAATCATAATTAGAATAATACTTATTCACAAACTTGATACAAAACACTCTAATTTTGATATACATATATCACTAGAGATATATTATGTTTCAATTAGAATATATTCCTTGGGCTGTTTTGGTGAGGTCAGGGAGGGATGTGGTTGGTTTTAAGATACTAATTATGGGTTTTTCTGCAAATTGGTAGACAAGTGGGATGTTTGTGAGAAAAGGCAACAACTTACCTCATAGTCGTTAGATGTAGATCTAATGGTCACAAACGACGGATGACAGACACACCATCATCACCAACTTAGTCTTCTGTAGGAGTACTAGCAAGATCCGTGCATTGCACAGAACATCAAGATGCATTTTTTTAATAAAAACACTCGTTGTGATTGACCCATGCGGGAGTAATCCCATGTGTATAAACTAATGATATCTCAAGAAATAGGAGATAAGGTGAAGAGGAGTGGGGCGTGGTGGTGATCGGTAGTCGGACTGAGCGGAGGCATGGGGATTGATGACGCCGGCAGCGGCCACCAGGCCAGTTTGTTCCAGAGGCTTCCTTTCTTAATTGCTCAACAATGAGGTTGTTGGAGATAAGGATGAACGAGGGAAGGCCTTGTCTGCAAATGTGGAGAGGGGTGCGGGTTTCTTTTAGTTTAATTTCCATCAGTCAGATATAGATCGGACGGTCTATATTGCAAGATGGCACGCGTACCATCATCACCAACTCGGTTTTTTATAAGAGAAGAAATATAATTATGGAGATACAAACGTATTATCGATACTTGTTTCCGTAAACTAGCATCTACATTATATTCAACGCCTCAGCATGTGAGGCCTTAGCACAATGACTTCTCGACTGTGTAAAACAAAGCTTTCCCGTCGCCGATAAGGAGGGGGTGACGGCGGCGCGCTTTTTGGCTTGCTCTAGTCCTAGTAGTCATACTAGGTGGTCTAAGCATGTGTAGATTTATTCTTTTTCACATCTCGTGTTCACCGTACTGCCACGACTGTTGATGAATAGACGGTAAGTTATTCACGGGGAAACCCTTGTTGAGCGTGTTTCCGAGAGAGAGAGAGAGAGAGAGAGAGACATTGTGCGTGTGTGATATGTCTAGAGACTGAGGCAATGATAACAGATTCTTTGTGTCTATGTGTGTGGAGGATAGAGAGAGACATGTACATGGGGCTTTGTGTTGACGTGGAGACACATATACATAATTAGAGAGTGAGTGTGCGAGATACACATGCGGACATGGGGACAGATGAGGATCTAGATTAATGGGTGTTCGTGCGTGTCTGTGTGTGTTTGTGTGCGCGTTTGTGTGTGAGAGGGAGTGTGTGTATGTGGAGTAGAGAGACCACTAATGATGTAAACCTAGTATAAGGGAAGGGGGAATGGTGTGACATGTGTAGTAGCGGGATAGCATGGGTGCGGGCGGGGGGAGCAGACTATTTGGAAGAGACATCGATTGTGTGTGGGAGAGGGGTGTGAGAGCGAGAGAGAGAGAGAGAGAGGAAGAGAGGGGGCGAGAGAGGGGGCGTTTGTGTCCATAAATGGCGTATAGATAGGGAGACAATGTTGATGTTGTTTGAAATTGGCCTATGTACGGAGACGGAAGGGAAGCGAGTCATCGTGTGTGTGATAGGGACTTCATGAGAGATCTAGAATAGATGGTGTAGAGAACAGTGTGCGAGATCGAGAACGATGATACATTAGGGAGCTATGGAAAGGGTCATGACATATATGTATACAGGGAGGAGCTGGGGTGGGTCCGCATGTGGGAGAGATAGAAAGAGGAGAGTGGCGCACAAGGAGAAAAAGCGTGCTTGTTTTGCAGTGGGGGTGGTGTGTGAGGTGAGTGTGCGAGAACCACATAACTAGGGAGATAGACGTTTGGGGGCGACGATTTGTGTGTATGGGAAAGATACACTCTACATAGTGTGTGTGCTTGGGAAAGAGAGATGCCGGGAGACCTAGCTAGAGAGTGGGGGAAGAGATGTGTGCATGCCCAAGAGATAAAGTGATAGAGACCTATATTGGGGTCCGGACTTTAGAAGAGAGAGGGGTGTTAATGTGCTTCGTGTGT